>NW_028128710.1:0-69317 GCF_965231255.1 Vanellus vanellus | reverse complement strand
GTGGCAGCAAAAGCTGGACGTTTGTCTTTTTTGCTCCGGAGGCTGCCGAAAGCGAAAACAGGTGCTTTTGAGGATGGAGTCCGCAGGAAAGCAGAGAGGGCCAAATTGTCTGTGGCATTTGAAAGGGTTCCAGGAGGCAGTGAGAACCAGCATTACTTTTCCCCGCTGGCACCTTTGCTGTGGCAGCAAAAGCTGGACGTTTGTCTTTTTTGCTCCGGAGGTTGCCGAAAGCGAAAACAGGTGCTTTTGAGGATGGAGTCCGCAGGAAAGCAGAGAGGGCCAAATTGTCTGGGGCATTTGAAGAGGTTCCAGGAGGCAGTGAGAACCAGCATTACTTTTCCCCGCTGGCACCTTTGCTGTGGCAGCAAAAGCTGGACGTTTGTCTTTTTTGCTCCGGAGGGCGCCGAAAGCCAAAACAGGTGCTTTTGAGGATGGAGTCCGCAGGAAAGCAGAGAGGGCCAAATTGTCTGTGGCATTTGAAAGGGTTCCAGGAGGCAGTGAGAACCAGCATTACTTTTCCCCGCTGGCACCTTTGCTGTTGCAGCAAAAGCTGGACGTTTGTCTTTTTTGCTCCGGAGGTTGCCGAAAGCGAAAACAGGTGCTTTTGAGGATGGAGTCCGCAGGAAAGCAGAGAGGGCCAAATTGTCTGGGGCATTTGAAAGGGTTCCAGGAGGCAGTGAGAACCAGCATTACTTTTCCCCGCTGGCACCTTTGCTGTGGCAGCAAAAGCTGGACGTTTGTCTTTTTTGCTCCGGAGGCTGCCGAAAGCGAAAACAGGTGCTTTTGAGGATGGAGTCCGCAGGAAAGCAGAGAGGGCCAAATTGTCTGTGGCATTTGAAAGGGTTCCAGGAGGCAGTGAGAACCAGCATTACTTTTCCCCGCTGGCACCTTTGCTGTGGCAGCAAAAGCTGGACGTTTGTCTTTTTTGCTCCGGAGGTTGCCGAAAGCGAAAACAGGTGCTTTTGAGGATGGAGTCCGCAGGAAAGCAGAGAGGGCCAAATTGTCTGGGGCATTTGAAGAGGTTCCAGGAGGCAGTGAGAACCAGCATTACTTTTCCCCGCTGGCACCTTTGCTGTGGCAGCAAAAGCTGGACGTTTGTCTTTTTTGCTCCGGAGGGCGCCGAAAGCCAAAACAGGTGCTTTTGAGGATGGAGTCCGCAGGAAAGCAGAGAGGGCCAAATTGTCTGGGGCATTTGAAAGGGTTCCAGGAGGCAGTGAGAACCAGCATTACTTTTCCCCGCTGGCACCTTTGCTGTGGCAGCAAAAGCTGGACGTTTGTCTTTTTTGCTCCGGAGGCTGCCGAAAGCGAAAACAGGTGCTTTTGAGGATGGAGTCCGCAGGAAAGCAGAGAGGGCCAAATTGTCTGGGGCATTTGAAGAGGTTCCAGGAGGCAGTGAGAACCAGCATTACTTTTCCCCGCTGGCACCTTTGCTGTGGCAGCAAAAGCTGGACGTTTGTCTTTTTTGCTCCGGAGGCTGCCGAAAGCGAAAAGAGGTGCTTTTGAGGATGGAGTCCGCAGGAAAGCAGAGAGGGCCAAATTGTCTGTGGCATTTGAAAGGGTTCCAGGAGGCAGTGAGAACCAGCATTACTTTTCCCCGCTGGCACCTTTGCTGTGGCAGCAAAAGCTGGACGTTTGTCTTTTTTGCTCCGGAGGGCGCCGAAAGCGAAAACAGGTGCTTTTGAGGATGGAGTCCGCAGGAAAGCAGAGAGGGCCAAATTGTCTGTGGCATTTGAAAGGGTTCCAGGAGGCAGTGAGAACCAGCATTACTTTTCCCCGCTGGCACCTTTGCTGTGGCAGCAAAAGCTGGACGTTTGTCTTTTTTGCTCCGGAGGCTGCCGAAAGCGAAAACAGGTGCTTTTGAGGATGGAGTCCGCAGGAAAGCAGAGAGGGACAAATTGTCTGTGGCATTTGAAAGGGTTCCAGGAGGCAGTGAGAACCAGCATTACTTTTCCCCGCTGGCACCTTTGCTGTGGCAGCAAAAGCTGGACGTTTGTCTTTTTTGCTCCGGAGGTTGCCGAAAGCGAAAACAGGTGCTTTTGAGGATGGAGTCCGCAGGAAAGCAGAGAGGGCCAAATTGTCTGTGGCATTTGAAAGGGTTCAAGGAGGTAGTGAGAACCAGCATTACTTTTCCCCGCTGGCACCTTTGTTGTGGCAGCAAAGGCTGGACGTTTGTCTTTTTTGCTCCGGAGGCTGCCGAAAGCGAAAACAGGTGCTTTTGAGGATGGAGTCCGCAGGAAAGCAGAGAGGGCCAAATTGTCTGGGGCATTTGAACAGGTTCCAGGAGGCAGTGAGAACCAGCATTACTTTTCCCCGCTGGCACCTTTGCTGTGGCAGCAAAAGCTGGACGTTTGTCTTTTTTGCTCCGGACGCTGCCGAAAGCGAAAACAGGTGCTTTTGAGGATGGAGTCCGCAGGAAAGCAGAGAGGGCCAAATTGTCTGTGGCATTTGAAAGGGTTCCAGGAGGCAGTGAGAACCAGCATTACTTTTCCCCGCTGGCACCTTTGCTGTGGCAGCAAAAGCTGGACGTTTGTCTTTTTTGCTCCGGAGGCTGCCGAAAGCGAAAACAGGTGCTTTTGAGGATGGAGTCCGCAGGAAAGCAGAGAGGGCCAAATTGTCTGGGGCATTTGAAGAGGTTCCAGGAGGCAGTGAGAACCAGCATTACTTTTCCCCGCTGGCACCTTTGCTGTGGCAGCAAAAGCTGGACGTTTGTCTTTTTTGCTCCGGAGGCTGCCGAAAGCGAAAACAGGTGCTTTTGAGGATGGAGTCCGCAGGAAAGCAGAGAGGGCCAAATTGTCTGTGGCATTTGAAAGGGTTCCAGGAGGCAGTGAGAACCAGCATTACTTTTCCCCGCTGGCACCTTTGCTGTGGCAGCAAAAGCTGGACGTTTGTCTTTTTTGCTCCGGAGGGCGCCGAAAGCGAAAACAGGTGCTTTTGAGGATGGAGTCCGCAGGAAAGCAGAGAGGGCCAAATTGTCTGTGGCATTTGAAAGGGTTCCAGGAGGCAGTGAGAACCAGCATTACTTTTCCCCGCTGGCACCTTTGCTGTGGCAGCAAAAGCTGGACGTTTGTCTTTTTTGCTCCGGAGGCTGCCGAAAGCGAAAACAGGTGCTTTTGAGGATGGAGTCCGCAGGAAAGCAGAGAGGGACAAATTGTCTGTGGCATTTGAAAGGGTTCCAGGAGGCAGTGAGAACCAGCATTACTTTTCCCCGCTGGCACCTTTGCTGTGGCAGCAAAAGCTGGACGTTTGTCTTTTTTGCTCCGGAGGTTGCCGAAAGCGAAAACAGGTGCTTTTGAGGATGGAGTCCGCAGGAAAGCAGAGAGGGCCAAATTGTCTGTGGCATTTGAAAGGGTTCAAGGAGGTAGTGAGAACCAGCATTACTTTTCCCCGCTGGCACCTTTGTTGTGGCAGCAAAGGCTGGACGTTTGTCTTTTTTGCTCCGGAGGCTGCCGAAAGCGAAAACAGGTTCTTTTGAGGATGGAGTCCGCAGGAAAGCAGAGAGGGCCAAATTGTCTGGGGCATTTGAACAGGTTCCAGGAGGCAGTGAGAACCAGCATTACTTTTCCCCGCTGGCACCTTTGCTGTGGCAGCAAAAGCTGGACGTTTGTCTTTTTTGCTCCGGACGCTGCCGAAAGCGAAAACAGGTGCTTTTGAGGATGGAGTCCGCAGGAAAGCAGAGAGGGCCAAATTGTCTGTGGCATTTGAAAGGGTTCCAGGAGGCAGTGAGAACCAGCATTACTTTTCCCCGCTGGCACCTTTGCTGTGGCAGCAAAAGCTGGATGTTTGTCTTTTTTGCTCCGGAGGCTGCCGAAAGCGAAAACAGGTGCTTTTGAGGATGGAGTCCGCAGGAAAGCAGAGAGGGCCAAATTGTCTGTGGCATTTGAAAGGGTTCCAGGAGGCAGTGAGAACCAGCATTACTTTTCCCCGCTGGCACCTTTGCTGTGGCAGCAAAAGCTGGACGTTTGTCTTTTTTGCTCCGGAGGCTGCCGAAAGCGAAAACAGGTGCTTTTGAGGATGGAGTCCGCAGGAAAGCAGAGAGGGCCAAATTGTCTGGGGCATTTGAAAGGGTTCCAGGAGGCAGTGAGAACCAGCATTACTTTTCCCCGCTGGCACCTTTGCTGTGGCAGCAAAAGCTGGACGTTTGTCTTTTTTGCTCCGGAGGCTGCCGAAAGCGAAAACAGGTGCTTTTGAGGATGGAGTCCGCAGGAAAGCAGAGAGGGCCAAATTGTCTGGGGCATTTGAACAGTTTCCAGGAGGCAGTGAGAACCAGCATTACTTTTCCCCGCTGGCACCTTTGCTGTGGCAGCAAAAGCTGGACGTTTGTCTTTTTTGCTCCGGAGGCTGCCGAAAGCGAAAACAGGTGCTTTTGAGGATGGAGTCCG
This sequence comes from Vanellus vanellus, assembly GCF_965231255.1. Lineage (NCBI taxonomy): Eukaryota > Metazoa > Chordata > Aves > Charadriiformes > Charadriidae > Vanellus > Vanellus vanellus. Next base: position 64,938 of record NW_028128710.1, on the reverse strand, counting down.
CAGGAAAGCAGAGAGGGCCAAATTGTCTGTGGCATTTGAAAGGGTTCCAGGAGGCAGTGAGAACCAGCATTACTTTTCCCCGCTGGCACCTTTGCTGTGGCAGCAAAAGCTGGACGTTTGTCTTTTTTGCTCCGGAGGTTGCCGAAAGCGAAAACAGGTGCTTTTGAGGATGGAGTCCGCAGGAAAGCAGAGAGGGCCAAATTGTCTGGGGCATTTGAAGAGGTTCCAGGAGGCAGTGAGAACCAGCATTACTTTTCCCCGCTGGCACCTTTGCTGTGGCAGCAAAAGCTGGACGTTTGTCTTTTTTGCTCCGGAGGTTGCCGAAAGCGAAAACAGGTGCTTTTGAGGATGGAGTCCGCAGGAAAGCAGAGAGGGCCAAATTGTCTGGGGCATTTGAAAGGGTTCCAGGAGGCAGTGAGAACCAGCATTACTTTTCCCCGCTGGCACCTTTGCTGTGGCAGCAAAAGCTGGACGTTTGTCTTTTTTGCTCCGGAGGTTGCCGAAAGCGAAAACAGGTGCTTTTGAGGATGGAGTCCGCAGGAAAGCAGAGAGGGCCAAATTGTCTGGGGCATTTGAAGAGGTTCCAGGAGGCAGTGAGAACCAGCATTACTTTTCCCCGCTGGCACCTTTGCTGTGGCAGCAAAAGCTGGACGTTTGTCTTTTTTGCTCCGGAGGGCGCCGAAAGCCAAAACAGGTGCTTTTGAGGATGGAGTCCGCAGGAAAGCAGAGAGGGCCAAATTGTCTGGGGCATTTGAAAGGGTTCCAGGAGGCAGTGAGAACCAGCATTACTTTTCCCCGCTGGCACCTTTGCTGTGGCAGCAAAAGCTGGACGTTTGTCTTTTTTGCTCCGGAGGCTGCCGAAAGCGAAAACAGGTGCTTTTGAGGATGGAGTCCGCAGGAAAGCAGAGAGGGCCAAATTGTCTGGGGCATTTGAAGAGGTTCCAGGAGGCAGTGAGAACCAGCATTACTTTTCCCCGCTGGCACCTTTGCTGTGGCAGCAAAAGCTGGACGTTTGTCTTTTTTGCTCCGGAGGCTGCCGAAAGCGAAAACAGGTGCTTTTGAGGATGGAGTCCGCAGGAAAGCAGAGAGGGCCAAATTGTCTGGGGCATTTGAACAGGTTCCAGGAGGCAGTGAGAACCAGCATTACTTTTCCCCGCTGGCACCTTTGCTGTGGCAGCAAAAGCTGGATGTTTGTCTTTTTTGCTCCGGAGGCTGCCGAAAGCGAAAACAGGTGCTTTTGAGGATGGAGTCCGCAGGAAAGCAGAGAGGGCCAAATTGTCTGTGGCATTTGAAAGGGTTCCAGGAGGCAGTGAGAACCAGCATTACTTTTCCCCGCTGGCACCTTTGCTGTGGCAGCAAAAGCTGGACGTTTGTCTTTTTTGCTCCGGAGGCTGCCGAAAGCGAAAACAGGTGCTTTTGAGGATGGAGTCCGCAGGAAAGCAGAGAGGGCCAAATTGTCTGGGGCATTTGAAAGGGTTCCAGGAGGCAGTGAGAACCAGCATTACTTTTCCCCGCTGGCACCTTTGCTGTGGCAGCAAAAGCTGGACGTTTGTCTTTTTTGCTCCGGAGGCTGCCGAAAGCGAAAACAGGTGCTTTTGAGGATGGAGTCCGCAGGAAAGCAGAGAGGGCCAAATTGTCTGGGGCATTTGAACAGTTTCCAGGAGGCAGTGAGAACCAGCATTACTTTTCCCCGCTGGCACCTTTGCTGTGGCAGCAAAAGCTGGACGTTTGTCTTTTTTGCTCCGGAGGCTGCCGAAAGCGAAAACAGGTGCTTTTGAGGATGGAGTCCGCAGGAAAGCAGAGAGGGCCAAATTGTCTGTGGCATTTGAAAGGGTTCCAGGAGGCAGTGAGAACCAGCATTACTTTTCCCCGCTGGCACCTTTGCTGTGGCAGCAAAAGCTGGACGTTTGTCTTTTTTGCTCCGGAGGTTGCCGAAAGCGAAAACAGGTGCTTTTGAGGATGGAGTCCGCAGGAAAGCAGAGAGGGCCAAATTGTCTGGGGCATTTGAAGAGGTTCCAGGAGGCAGTGAGAACCAGCATTACTTTTCCCCGCTGGCACCTTTGCTGTGGCAGCAAAAGCTGGACGTTTGTCTTTTTTGCTCCGGAGGTTGCCGAAAGCGAAAACAGGTGCTTTTGAGGATGGAGTCCGCAGGAAAGCAGAGAGGGCCAAATTGTCTGGGGCATTTGAAAGGGTTCCAGGAGGCAGTGAGAACCAGCATTACTTTTCCCCGCTGGCACCTTTGCTGTTGCAGCAAAAGCTGGACGTTTGTCTTTTTTGCTCCGGAGGTTGCCGAAAGCGAAAACAGGTGCTTTTGAGGATGGAGTCCGCAGGAAAGCAGAGAGGGCCAAATTGTCTGGGGCATTTGAAAGGGTTCCAGGAGGCAGTGAGAACCAGCATTACTTTTCCCCGCTGGCACCTTTGTTGTGGCAGCAAAAGCTGGACGTTTGTCTTTTTTGCTCCGGAGGCTGCCGAAAGCGAAAACAGGTGCTTTTGAGGATGGAGTCCGCAGGAAAGCAGAGAGGGCCAAATTGTCTGTGGCATTTGAAAGGGTTCCAGGAGGCAGTGAGAACCAGCATTACTTTTCCCCGCTGGCACCTTTGCTGTGGCAGCAAAAGCTGGACGTTTGTCTTTTTTGCTCCGGAGGTTGCCGAAAGCGAAAACAGGTGCTTTTGAGGATGGAGTCCGCAGGAAAGCAGAGAGGGCCAAATTGTCTGGGGCATTTGAAGAGGTTCCAGGAGGCAGTGAGAACCAGCATTACTTTTCCCCGCTGGCACCTTTGCTGTGGCAGCAAAAGCTGGACGTTTGTCTTTTTTGCTCCGGAGGGCGCCGAAAGCCAAAACAGGTGCTTTTGAGGATGGAGTCCGCAGGAAAGCAGAGAGGGCCAAATTGTCTGGGGCATTTGAAAGGGTTCCAGGAGGCAGTGAGAACCAGCATTACTTTTCCCCGCTGGCACCTTTGCTGTGGCAGCAAAAGCTGGACGTTTGTCTTTTTTGCTCCGGAGGCTGCCGAAAGCGAAAACAGGTGCTTTTGAGGATGGAGTCCGCAGGAAAGCAGAGAGGGCCAAATTGTCTGGGGCATTTGAAGAGGTTCCAGGAGGCAGTGAGAACCAGCATTACTTTTCCCCGCTGGCACCTTTGCTGTGGCAGCAAAAGCTGGACGTTTGTCTTTTTTGCTCCGGACGCTGCCGAAAGCGAAAACAGGTGCTTTTGAGGATGGAGTCCGCAGGAAAGCAGAGAGGGCCAAATTGTCTGTGGCATTTGAAAGGGTTCCAGGAGGCAGTGAGAACCAGCATTACTTTTCCCCGCTGGCACCTTTGCTGTGGCAGCAAAAGCTGGACGTTTGTCTTTTTTGCTCCGGAGGGCGCCGAAAGCGAAAACAGGTGCTTTTGAGGATGGAGTCCGCAGGAAAGCAGAGAGGGCCAAATTGTCTGTGGCATTTGAAAGGGTTCCAGGAGGCAGTGAGAACCAGCATTACTTTTCCCCGCTGGCACCTTTGCTGTGGCAGCAAAAGCTGGACGTTTGTCTTTTTTGCTCCGGAGGTTGCCAAAAGCGAAAACAGGTGCTTTTGAGGATGGAGTCCGCAGGAAAGCAGAGAGGGCCAAATTGTCTGTGGCATTTGAAAGGGTTCCAGGAGGCAGTGAGAACCAGCATTACTTTTCCCCGCTGGCACCTTTGCTGTGGCAGCAAAAGCTGGACGTTTGTCTTTTTTGCTCCGGAGGCTGCCGAAAGCGAAAACAGGTGCTTTTGAGGATGGAGTCCGCAGGAAAGCAGAGAGGGCCAAATTGTCTGGGGCATTTGAAAGGGTTCCAGGAGGCAGTGAGAACCAGCATTACTTTTCCCCGCTGGCACCTTTGCTGTGGCAGCAAAAGCTGGACGTTTGTCTTTTTTGCTCCGGACGCTGCCGAAAGCGAAAACAGGTGCTTTTGAGGATGGAGTCCGCAGGAAAGCAGAGAGGGCCAAATTAGCTGGGGCATTTGAAGAGGTTCCAGGAGGCAGTGAGAACCAGCATTACTTTTCCCCGCTGGCACCTTTGCTGTGGCAGCAAAAGCTGGACGTTTGTCTTTTTTGCTCCGGAGGCTGCCGAAAGCAAAAACAGGTGCTTTTGAGGATGGAGTCCGCAGGAAAGCAGAGAGGGCCAAATTGTCTGTGGCATTTGAAAGGGTTCCAGGAGGCAGTGAGAACCAGCATTACTTTTCCCCGCTGGCACCTTTGCTGTTGCAGCAAAAGCTGGACGTTTGTCTTTTTTGCTCCGGAGGTTGCCGAAAGCGAAAACAGGTGCTTTTGAGGATGGAGTCCGCAGGAAAGCAGAGAGGGCCAAATTGTCTGGGGCATTTGAAAGGGTTCCAGGAGGCAGTGAGAACCAGCATTACTTTTCCCCGCTGGCACCTTTGCTGTGGCAGCAAAAGCTGGACGTTTGTCTTTTTTGCTCCGGAGGCTGCCGAAAGCGAAAACAGGTGCTTTTGAGGATGGAGTCCGCAGGAAAGCAGAGAGGGCCAAATTGTCTGTGGCATTTGAAAGGGTTCCAGGAGGCAGTGAGAACCAGCATTACTTTTCCCCGCTGGCACCTTTGCTGTGGCAGCAAAAGCTGGACGTTTGTCTTTTTTGCTCCGGAGGTTGCCGAAAGCGAAAACAGGTGCTTTTGAGGATGGAGTCCGCAGGAAAGCAGAGAGGGCCAAATTGTCTGGGGCATTTGAAGAGGTTCCAGGAGGCAGTGAGAACCAGCATTACTTTTCCCCGCTGGCACCTTTGCTGTGGCAGCAAAAGCTGGACGTTTGTCTTTTTTGCTCCGGAGGGCGCCGAAAGCCAAAACAGGTGCTTTTGAGGATGGAGTCCGCAGGAAAGCAGAGAGGGCCAAATTGTCTGGGGCATTTGAAAGGGTTCCAGGAGGCAGTGAGAACCAGCATTACTTTTCCCCGCTGGCACCTTTGCTGTGGCAGCAAAAGCTGGACGTTTGTCTTTTTTGCTCCGGAGGTTGCCGAAAGCGAAAACAGGTGCTTTTGAGGATGGAGTCCGCAGGAAAGCAGAGAGGGCCAAATTGTCTGGGGCATTTGAAAGGGTTCCAGGAGGCAGTGAGAACCAGCATTACTTTTCCCCGCTGGCACCTTTGCTGTGGCAGCAAAAGCTGGACGTTTGTCTTTTTTGCTCCGGAGGCTGCCGAAAGCGAAAACAGGTGCTTTTGAGGATGGAGTCCGCAGGAAAGCAGAGAGGGCCAAATTGTCTGTGGCATTTGAAAGGGTTCCAGGAGGCAGTGAGAACCAGCATTACTTTTCCCCGCTGGCACCTTTGCTGTGGCAGCAAAAGCTGGACGTTTGTCTTTTTTGCTCCGGAGGTTGCCGAAAGCGAAAACAGGTGCTTTTGAGGATGGAGTCCGCAGGAAAGCAGAGAGGGCCAAATTGTCTGGGGCATTTGAAGAGGTTCCAGGAGGCAGTGAGAACCAGCATTACTTTTCCCCGCTGGCACCTTTGCTGTGGCAGCAAAAGCTGGACGTTTGTCTTTTTTGCTCCGGAGGGCGCCGAAAGCCAAAACAGGTGCTTTTGAGGATGGAGTCCGCAGGAAAGCAGAGAGGGCCAAATTGTCTGGGGCATTTGAAAGGGTTCCAGGAGGCAGTGAGAACCAGCATTACTTTTCCCCGCTGGCACCTTTGCTGTGGCAGCAAAAGCTGGACGTTTGTCTTTTTTGCTCCGGAGGCTGCCGAAAGCGAAAACAGGTGCTTTTGAGGATGGAGTCCGCAGGAAAGCAGAGAGGGCCAAATTGTCTGGGGCATTTGAAGAGGTTCCAGGAGGCAGTGAGAACCAGCATTACTTTTCCCCGCTGGCACCTTTGCTGTGGCAGCAAACAGCAAAAGCTGGACGTTTGTCTTTTTTGCTCCGGAGGCTGCCGAAAGCGAAAACAGGTGCTTTGAGGATGGAGTCCGCAGGAAAGCAGAGAGGGCCAAATTGTCTGTGGCATTTGAAAGGGTTCCAGGAGGCAGTGAGAACCAGCATTACTTTTCCCCGCTGGCACCTTTGGCTGTGGCAGCAAAAGCTGGACGTTTGTCTTTTTTGCTCCGGAGGGCGCCGAAAGCGAAAACAGGTGCTTTTGAGGGATGGAGTCCGCAGGAAAGCAGAGAGGGCCAAATTGTCTGTGGCATTTGAAAGGGTTCCAGGAGGAAGTGAGAACCAGCATTACTTTTTCCCCGCTGGCACCTTTGCTGTGGCAGCAAAAGCTGGACGTTTGTCTTTTTTGCTCCGGAGGCTGCCGAAAGCGAAAACAGGTGCTTTTGAGGATGGAGTCCGCAGGAAAACAGAGAGGGACAAATTGTCTGTGGCATTTGAAAGGTTCCAGGAGGCAGTGAGAACCAGCATTACTTTTCCCCGCTGGCACCTTTGCTGTGGCAGCAAAAGCTGGACGTTTGTCTTTTTTGCTCCGGAGGTTGCCGAAAGCGAAAACAGGTGCTTTTGAGGATGGAGTCCGCAGGAAAGCAGAGAGGGCCAAATTGTCTGTGGCATTTGAAAGGGTTCAAGGAGGTAGTGAGAACCAGCATTACTTTTCCCCGCTGCCACCTTTGTTGTGGCAGCAAAGGCTGGACGTTTTGTCTTTTTGCTCCGGAGGCTGCCGAAAAGCGAAAACAGGTTCTTTTGAGGATGGAGTCCGCAGGAAAGCAGAGAGGGCCAAATTGTCTGGGGCATTTGAACAGGTTCCAGGAGGCAGTGAGAACCAGCATTACTTTTCCCCGCTGGCACCTTTGCTGTGGCAGCAAAAGCTGGACGTTTGTCTTTTTTTGCTCCGACGCTGCCGAAAGCGAAAACAGGTGCTTTTGAGGATGGAGTCCGCAGGAAAGCAGAGAGGGCCAAATTGTCTGTGGCATTTGAAAGGGTTCCAGGAGGCAGTGAGAACCAGCATTACTTTTCCCCGCTGGCACCTTTGCTGTGGCAGCAAAAGCTGGATGTTTGTCTTTTTTGCTCCGGAGGCTGCCGAAAGCGAAAACAGGTGCTTTTGAGGATGGAGTCCGCAGGAAAGCAGAGAGGGCCAAATTGTCTGGGGCATTTGAAAGGGTTCCAGGAGGCAGTGAGAACCAGCATTACTTTTCCCCGCTGGCACCTTTGCTGTGGCAGCAAAAGCTGGACGTTTGTCTTTTTTGCTCCGGAGGCTGCCGAAAGCGAAAACAGGTGCTTTTGAGGATGGAGTCCGCAGGAAAGCAGAGAGGGCCAAATTGTCTGGGGCATTTGAAAGGGTTCCAGGAGGCAGTGAGAACCAGCATTACTTTTCCCCGCTGGCACCTTTGCTGTGGCAGCAAAAGCTGGACGTTTGTCTTTTTTGCTCCGGAGGCTGCCGAAAGCGAAAACAGGTGCTTTTGAGGATGGAGTCCGCAGGAAAGCAGAGAGGGCCAAATTGTCTGGGGCATTTGAACAGTTCCAGGAGGCAGTGAGAACCAGCATTACTTTCCCCGCTGGCACCTTTGCTGTGGCAGCAAAAGCTGGACGTTTGTCTTTTTTGCTCCGGAGGCTGCCGAAAGCGAAAACAGGTGCTTTTGAGGATGGAGTCCGCAGGAAAGCAGAGAGGGCCAAATTTGTCTGTGGCATTTGAAAGGGTTCCAGGAGGCAGTGAGAACCAGCATTACTTTTCCCCGCTGGCACCTTTGCTGTGGCAGCAAAAGCTGGACGTTTGTCTTTTTTGCTCCGGAGGCTGCCGAAAGCGAAAACAGGTGCTTTTGAGGATGGAGTCCGCAGGAAAGCAGAGAGGGCCAAATTGTCTGTGGCATTTGAAAGGGTTCCAGGAGGCAGTGAGAACCAGCATTACTTTTCCCCGCTGGCACCTTTGCTGTGGCAGCAAAAGCTGGACGTTTGTCTTTTTTGCTCCGGATGTGCCGAAAGCGAAAAAGGTGCTTTTGAGGATGGAGTCCGCAGGAAAGCAGAGAGGGCCAAATTGTCTGTGGCATTTGAAAGGGTTCCAGGAGGCAGTGAGAACCAGCATTACTTTTCCCCGCTGGCACCTTTGCTGTGGCAGCAAAAGCTGGACGTTTGTCTTTTTTGCTCCGGAGGTTGCCGAAAGCGAAAACAGGTGCTTTTGAGGATGGAGTCCGCAGGAAAGCAGAGAGGGCCAAATTGTCTGTGGCATTTGAAGAAGTTCCAGGAGGCAGTGAGAACCAGCATTACTTTTCCCCGCTGGCACCTTTGCTGTGGCAGCAAAGCTGGACGTTTGTCTTTTTTGCTCCGGAGGTTGCCAAAAGCTAAAACAGGTGCTTTGAGGATGGAGTCCGCAGGAAAGCAGAGAGGGCCAATTGTCTGTGGCATTTGAAAGGGTTCCAGGAGGCAGTGAGAACCAGCATTACTTTTCCCCGCTGGCACCTTTGCTGTGGCAGCAAAAGCTGGACGTTTGTCTTTTTTGCTCCGGAGGCTGCCGAAAGCGAAAACAGGTGCTTTTGAGGATGGAGTCCGCAGGAAAGCAGAGAGGGCCAAATTGTCTGGGGCATTTGAAAGGGTTCCAGGAGGCAGTGAGAACCAGCATTACTTTTCCCGCTGGCACCTTTGCTGTGGCAGCAAAAGCTGGACGTTTGTCTTTTTTGCTCCGGAGGCTGCCGAAAGCGAAAACAGGTGCTTTTGAGGATGGAGTCCGCAGGAAAGCAGAGAGGGCCAAATTGTCTGTGGCATTTGAAAGGGTTCCAGGAGGCAGTGAGAACCAGCATTACTTTTCCCCGCTGGCACCTTTGCTGTGGCAGCAAAAGCTGGACGTTTGTCTTTTTTGCTCCGGAGGTTGCCGAAAGCGAAAAAAGGTGCTTTTGAGGATGGAGTCCGCAGGAAAGCAGAGAGGGCCAAATTGTCTGTGGCATTTGAAAGGGTTCCAGGAGGCAGTGAGAACCAGCATTACTTTTCCCCGCTGGCACCTTTGCTGTGGCAGCAAAAGCTGGACGTTTGTCTTTTTTGCTCCGGAGGTTGCTGAAAGCGAAAACAGGTGCTTTTGAGGATGGAGTCCGCAGGAAAGCAGAGAGGGCCAAATTGTCTGGGGCATTTGAAGAGGTTCCAGGAGGCAGTGAGAACCAGCATTACTTTTCCCCGCTGGCACCTTTGCTGTGGCAGCAAAAGCTGGACGTTTGTCTTTTTTGCTCCGGAGGCTGCCGAAAGCGAAAACAGGTGCTTTTGAGGATGGAGTCCGCAGGAAAGCAGAGAGGGCCAAATTGTCTGTGGCATTTGAAAGGGTTCCAGGAGGCTGTGAGAACCAGCATTACTTTTCCCCGCTGGCACCTTTGCTGTGGCAGGAAAAGCTGGACGTTTGTCTTTTTTGCTCCGGAGGCTGCCGAAAGCGAAAACAGGTGCTTTTGAGGATGGAGTCCGCAGGAAAGCAGAGAGGGCCAAATTGTCTGTGGCATTTGAAAGGGTTCCAGGAGGCAGTGAGAACCAGCATTACTTTTCCCCGCTGGCACCTTTGCTGTGGCAGCAAAAGCTGGACGTTTGTCTTTTTTGCTCCGGAGGTTGCCGAAAGCGAAAACAGGTGCTTTTGAGGATGGAGTCCGCAGGAAAGCAGAGAGGGCCAAATTGTCTGGGGCATTTGAAAGGGTTCCAGGAGGCAGTGAGAACCAGCATTACTTTTCCCCGCTGGCACCTTTGTTGTGGCAGCAAAAGCTGGACGTTTGTCTTTTTTGCTCCGGAGGCTGCCGAAAGCGAAAACAGGTGCTTTTGAGGATGGAGTCCGCAGGAAAGCAGAGAGGGCCAAATTGTCTGGGGCATTTGAAAGGGTTCCAGGAGGCAGTGAGAACCAGCATTACTTTTCCCCGCTGGCACCTTTGCTGTGGCAGCAAAAGCTGGACGTTTGTCTTTTTTGCTCCGGAGGCTGCCGAAAGCGAAAACAGGTGCTTTTGAGGATGGAGTCCGCAGGAAAGCAGAGAGGGCCAAATTGTCTGTGGCATTTGAAAGGGTTCCAGGAGGCAGTGAGAACCAGCATTACTTTTCCCCGCTGGCACCTTTGCTGTGGCAGCAAAAGCTGGACGTTTGTCTTTTTTGCTCCGGAGGTTGCCGAAAGCGAAAAAAGGTGCTTTTGAGGATGGAGTCCGCAGGAAAGCAGAGAGGGCCAAATTGTCTGTGGCATTTGAAAGGGTTCCAGGAGGCAGTGAGAACCAGCATTACTTTTCCCCGCTGGCACCTTTGCTGTGGCAGCAAAAGCTGGACGTTTGTCTTTTTTGCTCCGGAGGTTGCTGAAAGCGAAAAGAGGTGCTTTTGAGGATGGAGTCCGCAGGAAAGCAGAGAGGGCCAAATTGTCTGGGGCATTTGAAGAGGTTCCAGGAGGCAGTGAGAACCAGCATTACTTTTCCCCGCTGGCACCTTTGCTGTGGCAGCAAAAGCTGGACGTTTGTCTTTTTTGCTCCGGAGGCTGCCGAAAGCGAAAACAGCTGCTTTTGAGGATGGAGTCCGCAGGAAAGCAGAGAGGGCCAAATTGTCTGTGGCATTTGAAAGGGTTCCAGGAGGCTGTGAGAACCAGCATTACTTTTCCCCGCTGGCACCTTTGCTGTGGCAGCAAAAGCTGGACGTTTGTCTTTTTTGCTCCGGAGGCTGCCGAAAGCGAAAACAGGTGCTTTTGAGGATGGAGTCCGCAGGAAAGCAGAGAGGGCCAAATTGTCTGTGGCATTTGAAAGGGTTCCAGGAGGCAGTGAGAACCAGCATTACTTTTCCCCGCTGGCACCTTTGCTGTGGCAGCAAAAGCTGGACGTTTGTCTTTTTTGCTCCGGAGGTTGCCGAAAGCGAAAACAGGTGCTTTTGAGGATGGAGTCCGCAGGAAAGCAGAGAGGGCCAAATTGTCTGTGGCATTTGAAAGGGTTCCAGGAGGCAGTGAGAACCAGCATTACTTTTCCCCGCTGGCAACTTTGCTGTGGCAGCAAAAGCTGGACGTTTGTCTTTTTTGCTCCGGAGGTTGCCGAAAGCGAAAACAGGTGCTTTTGAGGATGGAGTCCGCAGGAAAGCAGAGAGAGCCAAATTGTCTGGGGCATTTGAAGGAGTTCCAGGAGGCAGTGAGAACCAGCATTACTTTTCCCCGCTGGCACCTTTGCTGTGGCAGCAAAACCTGGACGTTTGTCTTTTTTGCTCCGGAGGCTGCCGAAAGCGAAAACAGGTGCTTTTGAGGATGGAGTCCGCAGGAAAGCAGAGAGGGCCAAATTGTCTGTGGCATTTGAAAGGGTTCCAGGAGGCAGTGAGAACCAGCATTACTTTTCCCCGCTGGCACCTTTGCTGTGGCAGCAAAAGCTGGACGTTTGTCTTTTTTGCTCCGGAGGCTGCCGAAAGCGAAAACAGGTGCTTTTGAGGATGGAGTCCGCAGGAAAGCAGAGAGGGCCAAATTGTCTGTGGCATTTGAAAGGGTTCCAGGAGGCAGTGAGAACCAGCATTACTTTTCCCCGCTGGCACCTTTGCTGTGGCAGCAAAAGCTGGACGTTTGTCTTTTTTGCTCCGGAGGCTGCCGAAAGCGAAAATAGGTGCTTTTGAGGATGGAGTCCGCAGGAAAGCAGAGAGGGCCAAATTGTCTTGGGCATTTGAAAGGGTTCCAGGAGGCAGTGAGAACCAGCATTACTTTTCCCCGCTGGCACCTTTGCTGTGGCAGCAAAAGCTGGACGTTTGTCTTTTTTGCTCCGGAGGTTGCCAAAAGCGAAAACAGGTGCTTTTGAGGATGGAGTCCGCAGGAAAGCAGAGAGGGCCAAATTGTCTGGGGCATTTGAAGAGGTTCCAGGAGGCAGTGAGAACCAGTATTACTTTTCCCCGCTGGCACCTTTGCTGTGGCAGCAAAAGCTGGACGTTTGTCTTTTTTGCTCCGGAGGCTGCCGAAAGCGAAAACAGGTGCTTTTGAGGATGGAGTCCGCAGGAAAGCAGAGAGGGCCAAATTGTCTGGGGCATTTGAAAGGGTTCCAGGAGGCAGTGAGAACCAGCATTACTTTTCCCCGCTGGCACCTTTGCTGTGGCAGCAAAAGCTGGACGTTTGTCTTTTTTGCTCCGGAGGCTGCCGAAAGCGAAAACAGGTGCTTTTGAGGATGGAGTCCACAGGAAAGCAGAGAGGGCCAAATTGTCTGTGGCATTTGAAAGGGTTCCAGGAGGCAGTGAGAACCAGCATTACTTTTCCCCGCTGGCACCTTTGCTGTGGCAGCAAAAGCTGGACGTTTGTCTTTTTTGCTCCGGAGGCTGCCGAAAGCGAAAATAGGTGCTTTTGAGGATGGAGTCCGCAGGAAAGCAGAGAGGGCCAAATTGTCTGTGGCATTTGAAAGAGTTCCAGGAGGCAGTGAGAACCAGCATTACTTTTCCCCGCTGGCACCTTTGCTGTGGCAGCAAAAGCTGGACGTTTGTCTTTTTACCACCGGAGGGCGCCGAAAGTGAAAAAAGGCGCTTTTGAGGATAGAGTCCGCAGGAAAGCAGAGAGGGCCAAATTGTCTGGGGCATTTGAAAGGGTTCCAGGAGGCAGTGAGAACCAGCATTACTTTTCCCCGCTGGCACCTTTGCTGTGGCAGCAAAAGCTGGACGTTTGTCTTTTTTGCTCCAGAGGCTGCCGAAAGCGAAAACAGGTGCTTTTGAGGATGGAGTCCGCAGGAAAGCAGAGAGGGCCAAATTGTCTGTGGCATTTGAAAGGGTTCCAGGAGGCAGTGAGAACCAGCATTACTTTTCCCCGCTGGCACTTTTGCTGTGGCAGCAAAAGCTGGACGTTTGTCTTTTTTGCTCCGGAGGTTGCCAAAAGTGAAAACAGGTGCTTTTGAGGATGGAGTCCGCAGGAAAGCAGAGAGGGCCAAATTGTCTGGGGCATTTGAAGAGGTTCCAGGAGGCAGTGAGAACCAGCATTACTTTTCCCCGCTGGCACCTTTGCTGTGGCAGCAAAAGCTGGACGTTTGTCTTTTTTGCTCCGGAGGCTGCCGAAAGCGAAAAAAGGTGCTTTTGAGGATGGAGTCCGCAGGAAAGCAGAGAGGGCCAAATTGTCTGTGGCATTTGAAAGGGTTCCAGGAGGCAGTGAGAACCAGCATTACTTTTCCCCGCTGGCACCTTTGCTGTGGCAGCAAAAGCTGGACGTTTGTCTTTTTTGCTCCGGAGGTTGCTGAAAGCGAAAACAGGTGCTTTTGAGGATGGAGTCCGCAGGAAAGCAGAGAGGGCCAAATTGTCTGGGGCATTTGAAGAGGTTCCAGGAGGCAGTGAGAACCAGCATTACTTTTCCCCGCTGGCACCTTTGCTGTGGCAGCAAAAGCTGGACGTTTGTCTTTTTTGCTCCGGAGGCTGCCGAAAGCGAAAACAGCTGCTTTTGAGGATGGAGTCCGCAGGAAAGCAGAGAGGGCCAAATTGTCTGTGGCATTTGAAAGGGTTCCAGGAGGCTGTGAGAACCAGCATTACTTTTCCCCGCTGGCACCTTTGCTGTGGCAGCAAAAGCTGGACGTTTGTCTTTTTTGCTCCGGAGGCTGCCGAAAGCGAAAACAGGTGCTTTTGAGGATGGAGTCCGCAGGAAAGCAGAGAGGGCCAAATTGTCTGTGGCATTTGAAAGGGTTCCAGGAGGCAGTGAGAACCAGCATTACTTTTCCCCGCTGGCACCTTTGCTGTGGCAGCAAAAGCTGGACGTTTGTCTTTTTTGCTCCGGAGGTTGCCGAAAGCGAAAACAGGTGCTTTTGAGGATGGAGTCCGCAGGAAAGCAGAGAGGGCCAAATTGTCTGTGGCATTTGAAAGGGTTCCAGGAGGCAGTGAGAACCAGCATTACTTTTCCCCGCTGGCAACTTTGCTGTGGCAGCAAAAGCTGGACGTTTGTCTTTTTTGCTCCGGAGGTTGCCGAAAGCGAAAACAGGTGCTTTTGAGGATGGAGTCCGCAGGAAAGCAGAGAGAGCCAAATTGTCTGGGGCATTTGAAGGAGTTCCAGGAGGCAGTGAGAACCAGCATTACTTTTCCCCGCTGGCACCTTTGCTGTGGCAGCAAAACCTGGACGTTTGTCTTTTTTGCTCCGGAGGCTGCCGAAAGCGAAAACAGGTGCTTTTGAGGATGGAGTCCGCAGGAAAGCAGAGAGGGCCAAATTGTCTGTGGCATTTGAAAGGGTTCCAGGAGGCAGTGAGAACCAGCATTACTTTTCCCCGCTGGCACCTTTGCTGTGGCAGCAAAAGCTGGACGTTTGTCTTTTTTGCTCCGGAGGTTGCCGAAAGCGAAAACAGGTGCTTTTGAGGATGGAGTCCGCAGGAAAGCAGAGAGGGCCAAATTGTCTGTGGCATTTGAAAGGGTTCCAGGAGGCAGTGAGAACCAGCATTACTTTTCCCCGCTGGCACCTTTGCTGTGGCAGCAAAAGCTGGACGTTTGTCTTTTTTGCTCCGGAGGCTGCCGAAAGCGAAAATAGGTGCTTTTGAGGATGGAGTCCGCAGGAAAGCAGAGAGGGCCAAATTGTCTTGGGCATTTGAAAGGGTTCCAGGAGGCAGTGAGAACCAGCATTACTTTTCCCCGCTGGCACCTTTGCTGTGGCAGCAAAAGCTGGACGTTTGTCTTTTTTGCTCCGGAGGTTGCCGAAAGCGAAAACAGGTGCTTTTGAGGATGGAGTCCGCAGGAAAGCAGAGAGGGCCAAATTGTCTGGGGCATTTGAAGAGGTTCCAGGAGGCAGTGAGAACCAGTATTACTTTTCCCCGCTGGCACCTTTGCTGTGGCAGCAAAAGCTGGACGTTTGTCTTTTTTGCTCCGGAGGCTGCCGAAAGCGAAAACAGGTGCTTTTGAGGATGGAGTCCGCAGGAAAGCAGAGAGGGCCAAATTGTCTGGGGCATTTGAAAGGGTTCCAGGAGGCAGTGAGAACCAGCATTACTTTTCCCCGCTGGCACCTTTGCTGTGGCAGCAAAAGCTGGACGTTTGTCTTTTATGCTCCGGAGGCTGCCGAAAGCGAAAATAGGTGCTTTTGAGGATGGAGTCCGCAGGAAAGCAGAGAGGGCCAAATTGTCTGTGGCATTTGAAAGAGTTCCAGGAGGCAGTGAGAACCAGCATTACTTTTCCCCGCTGGCACCTTTGCTGTGGCAGCAAAAGCTGGACGTTTGTCTTTTTACCACCGGAGGGCGCCGAAAGTGAAAAAAGGCGCTTTTGAGGATAGAGTCCGCAGGAAAGCAGAGAGGGCCAAATTGTCTGGGGCATTTGAAAGGGTTCCAGGAGGCAGTGAGAACCAGCATTACTTTTCCCCGCTGGCACCTTTGCTGTGGCAGCAAAAGCTGGACGTTTGTCTTTTTTGCTCCAGAGGCTGCCGAAAGCGAAAACAGGTGCTTTTGAGGATGGAGTCCGCAGGAAAGCAGAGAGGGCCAAATTGTCTGTGGCATTTGAAAGGGTTCCAGGAGGCAGTGAGAACCAGCATTACTTTTCCCCGCTGGCACTTTTGCTGTGGCAGCAAAAGCTGGACGTTTGTCTTTTTTGCTCCGGAGGTTGCCAAAAGCGAAAACAGGTGCTTTTGAGGATGGAGTCCGCAGGAAAGCAGAGAGGGCCAAATTGTCTGGGGCATTTGAAGAGGTTCCAGGAGGCAGTGAGAACCAGCATTACTTTTCCCCGCTGGCACCTTTGCTGTGGCAGCAAAAGCTGGACGTTTGTCTTTTTTGCTCCGGAGGCTGCCGAAAGCGAAAAAAGGTGCTTTTGAGGATGGAGTCCGCAGGAAAGCAGAGAGGGCCAAATTGTCTGTGGCATTTGAAAGGGTTCCAGGAGGCAGTGAGAACCAGCATTACTTTTCCCCGCTGGCACCTTTGCTGTGGCAGCAAAAGCTGGACGTTTGTCTTTTTTGCTCCGGAGGCTGCTGAAAGCGAAAACAGGTGCTTTTGAGGATGGAGTCCGCAGGAAAGCAGAGAGGGCCAAATTGTCTGGGGCATTTGAAGAGGTTCCAGGAGGCAGTGAGAACCAGCATTACTTTTCCCCGCTGGCACCTTTGCTGTGGCAGCAAAAGCTGGACGTTTGTCTTTTTTGCTCCGGAGGCTGCCGAAAGCGAAAACAGCTGCTTTTGAGGATGGAGTCCGCAGGAAAGCAGAGAGGGCCAAATTGTCTGTGGCATTTGAAAGGGTTCCAGGAGGCTGTGAGAACCAGCATTACTTTTCCCCGCTGGCACCTTTGCTGTGGCAGCAAAAGCTGGACGTTTGTCTTTTTTGCTCCGGAGGCTGCCGAAAGCGAAAACAGGTGCTTTTGAGGATGGAGTCCGCAGGAAAGCAGAGAGGGCCAAATTGTCTGGGGCATTTGAAAGGGTTCCAGGAGGCAGTGAGAACCAGCATTACTTTTCCCCGCTGGCACCTTTGCTGTGGCAGCAAAAGCTGGACGTTTGTCTTTTTTGCTCCGGAGGTTGCCAAAAGCGAAAACAGGTGCTTTTGAGGATGGAGTCCGCAGGAAAGCAGAGAGGGCCAAATTGTCTGTGGCATTTGAAAGAGTTCCAGGAGGCAGTGAGAACCAGCATTACTTTTCCCCGCTGGCACCTTTGCTGTGGCAGCAAAAGCTGGACGTTTGTCTTTTTTGCTCCGGAGGTTGCCGAAAGCGAAAACAGGTGCTTTTGAGGATGGAGTCCGCAGGAAAGCAGAGAGAGCCAAATTGTCTGGGGCATTTGAAGGAGTTCCAGGAGGCAGTGAGAACCAGCATTACTTTTCCCCGCTGGCACCTTTGCTGTGGCAGCAAAAGCTGGACGTTTGTCTTTTTTGCTCCGGAGGCTGCCGAAAGCGAAAACAGGTGCTTTTGAGGATGGAGTCCGCAGGAAAGCAGAGAGGGCCAAATTGTCTGGGGCATTTGAAAGGGTTCCAGGAGGCAGTGAGAACCAGCATTACTTTTCCCCGCTGGCACCTTTGCTGTGGCAGCAAAAGCTGGACGTTTGTCTTTTTTGCTCCGGACGCTGCCGAAAGCGAAAACAGGTGCTTTTGAGGATGGAGTCCGCAGGAAAGCAGAGAGGGCCAAATTGTCTGTGGCATTTGAACAGGTTCCAGGAGGCAGTGAGAACCAGCATTACTTTTCCCCGCTGGCACCTTTGCTGTGGCAGCAAAAGCTGGACGTTTGTCTTTTTTGCTCCGGAGGCTGCCGAAAGCGAAAACAGGTGCTTTTGAGGATGGAGTCCGCAGGAAAGCAGAGAGGGCCAAATTGTCTGGGGCATTTGAAAGGGTTCCAGGAGGCAGTGAGAAACAGCATTACTTTTCCCCGCTGGCACCTTTGCTGTGGCAGCAAAAGCTGGACGTTTGTCTTTTTTGCTCCGGAGGCTGCCGAAAGCGAAAATAGGTGCTTTTGAGGATGGAGTCCGCAGGAAAGCAGAGAGGGCCAAATTGTCATGGGCATTTGAAAGGGTTCCAGGAGGCAGTGAGAACCAGCATTACTTTTCCCCGCTGGCACCTTTGCTGTGGCAGCAAAAGCTGGACGTTTGTCTTTTTTGCTCCGGAGGCTGCCGAAAGCGAAAACAGGTGCTTTTGAGGATGGAGTCCGCAGGAAAGCAGAGAGGGCCAAATTGTCTGGGGCATTTGAAAGGGTTCCAGGAGGCAGTGAGAACCAGCATTACTTTTCCCCGCTGGCACCTTTGCTGTGGCAGCAAAAGCTGGACGTTTCTCTTTTTTGCTCCGGAGGTTGCCGAAAGCGAAAACAGGTGCTTTTGAGGATGGAGTCCGCAGGAAAGCAGAGAGGGCCAAATTGTCTGGGGCATTTGAAAGGGTTCCAGGAGGCAGTGAGAACCAGCATTACTTTTCCCCGCTGGCACCTTTGCTGTGGCAGCAAAAGCTGGACGTTTGTCTTTTTTGCTCCGGAGGCTGCCGAAAGCGAAAACAGGTGCTTTTGAGGATGGAGTCCGCAGGAAAGCAGAGAGGGCCAAATTGTCTGGGGCATTTGAACAGGTTCCAGGAGGCAGTGAGAACCAGCATTACTTTTCCCCGCTGGCACCTTTGCTGTGGCAGCAAAAGCTGGACGTTTGTCTTTTTTGCTCCGGAGGCTGCCGAAAGCGAAAACAGGTGCTTTTGAGGATGGAGTCCGCAGGAAAGCAGAGAGGGCCAAATTGTCTGGGGCATTTGAAAGAGTTCCAGGAGGCAGTGAGAACCAGCATTACTTTTCCCCGCTGGCACCTTTGCTGTGGCAGCAAAAGCTGGACGTTTGTCTTTTTACCACCGGAGGGCGCCGAAAGTGAAAAAAGGCGCTTTTGAGGATAGAGTCCGCAGGAAAGCAGAGAGGGCCAAATTGTCTGGGGCATTTGAAAGGGTTCCAGGAGGCAGTGAGAACCAGCATTACTTTTCCCCGCTGGCACCTTTGCTGTGGCAGCAAAAGCTGGACGTTTGTCTTTTTTGCTCCAGAGGCTGCCGAAAGCGAAAACAGGTGCTTTTGAGGATGGAGTCCGCAGGAAAGCAGAGAGGGCCAAATTGTCTGTGGCATTTGAAAGGGTTCCAGGAGGCAGTGAGAACCAGCATTACTTTTCCCCGCTGGCACTTTTGCTGTGGCAGCAAAAGCTGGACGTTTGTCTTTTTTGCTCCGGAGGTTGCCAAAAGCGAAAACAGGTGCTTTTGAGGATGGAGTCCGCAGGAAAGCAGAGAGGGCCAAATTGTCTGGGGCATTTGAAGAGGTTCCAGGAGGCAGTGAGAACCAGCATTACTTTTCCCCGCTGGCACCTTTGCTGTGGCAGCAAAAGCTGGACGTTTGTCTTTTTTGCTCCGGAGGCTGCCGAAAGCGAAAACAGGTGCTTTTGAGGATGAAGTCCGCAGGAAAGCAGAGAGGGCCAAATTGTCTGTGGCATTTGAAAGGGTTCCAGGAGGCAGTGAGAACCAGCATTACTTTTCCCCGCTGGCACCTTTGCTGTGGCAGCAAAAGCTGGACGTTTGTCTTTTTTGCTCCGGAGGTTGCCGAAAGCGAAAAAAGGTGCTTTTGAGGATGGAGTCCGCAGGAAAGCAGAGAGGGCCAAATTGTCTGTGGCATTTGAAAGGGTTCCAGGAGGCAGTGAGAACCAGCATTACTTTTCCCCGCTGGCACCTTTGCTGTGGCAGCAAAAGCTGGACGTTTGTCTTTTTTGCTCCGGAGGTTGCTGAAAGCGAAAACAGGTGCTTTTGAGGATGGAGTCCGCAGGAAAGCAGAGAGGACCAAATTGTCTGTGGCATTTGAAGAGGTTCCAGGAGGCAGTGAGAACCAGCATTACTTTTCCCCGCTGGCACCTTTGCTGTGGCAGCAAAAGCTGGACGTTTGTCTTTTTTGCTCCGGAGGCTGCCGAAAGCGAAAACAGGTGCTTTTGAGGATGGAGTCCGCAGGAAAGCAGAGAGGGCCAAATTGTCTGGGGCATTTGAAAGGGTTCCAGGAGGCAGTGAGAACCAGCATTACTTTTCCCCGCTGGCACCTTTGCTGTGGCAGCAAAAGCTGGACGTTTGTCTTTTTTGCTCCGGAGGCTGCCGAAAGCGAAAACAGGTGCTTTTGAGGATGGAGTCCGCAGGAAAGCAGAGAGGGCCAAATTGTCTGGGGCATTTGAAAGGGTTCCAGGAGGCAGTGAGAACCAGCATTACTTTTCCCCGCTGGCACCTTTGCTGTGGCAGCAAAAGCTGGACGTTTGTCTTTTTTGCTCCGGAGGCTGCCGAAAGCGAAAACAGGTGCTTTTGAGGATGGAGTCCGCAGGAAAGCAGAGAGGGCCAAATTGTCTGGGGCATTTGAAAGGGTTCCAGGAGGCAGTGAGAAACAGCATTACTTTTCCCCGCTGGCACCTTTGCTGTGGCAGCAAAAGCTGGACGTTTGTCTTTTTTGCTCCGGAGGCTGCCGAAAGCGAAAATAGGTGCTTTTGAGGATGGAGTCCGCAGGAAAGCAGAGAGGGCCAAATTGTCTTGGGCATTTGAAAGGGTTCCAGGAGGCAGTGAGAACCAGCATTACTTTTCCCCGCTGGCACCTTTGCTGTGGCAGCAAAAGCTGGACGTTTGTCTTTTTTGCTCCGGAGGCTGCCGAAAGCGAAAACAGGTGCTTTTGAGGATGGAGTCCGCAGGAAAGCAGAGAGGGCCAAATTGTCTGTGGCATTTGAAAGGGTTCCAGGAGGCAGTGAGAACCAGCATTACTTTTCCCCGCTGGCACCTTTGCTGTGGCAGCAAAAGCTGGACGTTTGTCTTTTTTGCTCCGGAGGCTGCCGAAAGCGAAAACAGGTGCTTTTGAGGATGGAGTCCGCAGGAAAGCAGAGAGGGCCAAATTGTCTGGGGCATTTGAAAGGGTTCCAGGAGGCAGTGAGAAACAGCATTACTTTTCCCCGCTGGCACCTTTGCTGTGGCAGCAAAAGCTGGACGTTTGTCTTTTTTGCTCCGGAGGCTGCCGAAAGCGAAAATAGGTGCTTTTGAGGATGGAGTCCGCAGGAAAGCAGAGAGGGCCAAATTGTCATGGGCATTTGAAAGGGTTCCAGGAGGCAGTGAGAACCAGCATTACTTTTCCCCGCTGGCACCTTTGCTGTGGCAGCAAAAGCTGGACGTTTGTCTTTTTTGCTCCGGAGGTTGCCAAAAGCGAAAACAGGTGCTTTTGAGGATGGAGTCCGCAGGAAAGCAGAGAGGGCCAAATTGTCTGGGGCATTTGAAGAGGTTCCAGGAGGCAGTGAGAACCAGTATTACTTTTCCCCGCTGGCACCTTTGCTGTGGCAGCAAAAGCTGGACGTTTGTCTTTTTTGCTCCGGAGGCTGCCGAAAGCGAAAACAGGTGCTTTTGAGGATGGAGTCCGCAGGAAAGCAGAGAGGGCCAAATTGTCTGGGGCATTTGAAAGGGTTCCAGGAGGCAGTGAGAACCAGCATTACTTTTCCCCGCTGGCACCTTTGCTGTGGCAGCAAAAGCTGGACGTTTGTCTTTTTACCACCGGAGGGCGCCGAAAGTGAAAAAAGGCGCTTTTGAGGATAGAGTCCGCAGGAAAGCAGAGAGGGCCAAATTGTCTGGGGCATTTGAAAGGGTTCCAGGAGGCAGTGAGAACCAGCATTACTTTTCCCCGCTGGCACCTTTGCTGTGGCAGCAAAAGCTGGACGTTTGTCTTTTTTGCTCCAGAGGCTGCCGAAAGCGAAAACAGGTGCTTTTGAGGATGGAGTCCGCAGGAAAGCAGAGAGGGCCAAATTGTCTGTGGCATTTGAAAGGGTTCCAGGAGGCAGTGAGAACCAGCATTACTTTTCCCCGCTGGCACTTTTGCTGTGGCAGCAAAAGCTGGACGTTTGTCTTTTTTGCTCCGGAGGTTGCCAAAAGCGAAAACAGGTGCTTTTGAGGATGGAGTCCGCAGGAAAGCAGAGAGGGCCAAATTGTCTGGGGCATTTGAAGAGGTTCCAGGAGGCAGTGAGAACCAGCATTACTTTTCCCCGCTGGCACCTTTGCTGTGGCAGCAAAAGCTGGACGTTTGTCTTTTTTGCTCCGGAGGCTGCCGAAAGCGAAAAAAGGTGCTTTTGAGGATGGAGTCCGCAGGAAAGCAGAGAGGGCCAAATTGTCTGTGGCATTTGAAAGGGTTCCAGGAGGCAGTGAGAACCAGCATTACTTTTCCCCGCTGGCACCTTTGCTGTGGCAGCAAAAGCTGGATGTTTGTCTTTTTTGCTCCGGAGGTTGCTGAAAGCGAAAACAGGTGCTTTTGAGGATGGAGTCCGCAGGAAAGCAGAGAGGGCCAAATTGTCTGGGGCATTTGAAGAGGTTCCAGGAGGCAGTGAGAACCAGCATTACTTTTCCCCGCTGGCACCTTTGCTGTGGCAGCAAAAGCTGGACGTTTGTCTTTTTTGCTCCGGAGGCTGCCGAAAGCGAAAACAGCTGCTTTTGAGGATGGAGTCCGCAGGAAAGCAGAGAGGGCCAAATTGTCTGTGGCATTTGAAAGGGTTCCAGGAGGCTGTGAGAACCAGCATTACTTTTCCCCGCTGGCACCTTTGCTGTGGCAGCAAAAGCTGGACGTTTGTCTTTTTTGCTCCGGAGGCTGCCGAAAGCGAAAACAGGTGCTTTTGAGGATGGAGTCCGCAGGAAAGCAGAGAGGGCCAAATTGTCTGGGGCATTTGAAAGGGTTCCAGGAGGCAGTGAGAACCAGCATTACTTTTCCCCGCTGGCACCTTTGCTGTGGCAGCAAAAGCTGGACGTTTGTCTTTTTTGCTCCGGAGGTTGCCGAAAGCGAAAACAGGTGCTTTTGAGGATGGAGTCCGCAGGAAAGCAGAGAGGGCCAAATTGTCTGTGGCATTTGAAAGAGTTCCAGGAGGCAGTGAGAACCAGCATTACTTTTCCCCGCTGGCACCTTTGCTGTGGCAGCAAAAGCTGGACGTTTGTCTTTTTTGCTCCGGAGGCTGCCGAAAGCGAAAACAGGTGCTTTTGAGGATGGAGTCCGCAGGAAAGCAGAGAGGGCCAAATTGTCTGTGGCATTTGAAAGGGTTCCAGGAGGCAGTGAGAACCAGCATTACTTTTCCCCGCTGGCACCTTTGCTGTGGCAGCAAAAGCTGGACGTTTGTCTTTTTTGCTCCGGAGGTTGCCAAAAGCGAAAACAGGTGCTTTTGAGGATGGAGTCCGCAGGAAAGCAGAGAGGGCCAAATTGTCTGTGGCATTTGAAAGAGTTCCAGGAGGCAGTGAGAACCAGCATTACTTTTCCCCGCTGGCACCTTTGCTGTGGCAGCAAAAGCTGGACGTTTGTCTTTTTTGCTCCGGAGGTTGCCGAAAGCGAAAACAGGTGCTTTTGAGGATGGAGTCCGCAGGAAAGCAGAGAGAGCCAAATTGTCTGGGGCATTTGAAGGAGTTCCAGGAGGCAGTGAGAACCAGCATTACTTTTCCCCGCTGGCACCTTTGCTGTGGCAGCAAAAGCTGGACGTTTGTCTTTTTTGCTCCGGAGGCTGCCGAAAGCGAAAACAGGTGCTTTTGAGGATGGAGTCCGCAGGAAAGCAGAGAGGGCCAAATTGTCTGGGGCATTTGAAAGGGTTCCAGGAGGCAGTGAGAACCATCATTACTTTTCCCCGCTGGCACCTTTGCTGTGGCAGCAAAAGCTGGACGTTTGTCTTTTTTGCTCCGGACGCTGCCGAAAGCGAAAACAGGTGCTTTTGAGGATGGAGTCCGCAGGAAAGCAGAGAGGGCCAAATTGTCTGTGGCATTTGAACAGGTTCCAGGAGGCAGTGAGAACCAGCATTACTTTTCCCCGCTGGCACCTTTGCTGTGGCAGCAAAAGCTGGACGTTTGTCTTTTTTGCTCCGGAGGCTGCCGAAAGCGAAAACAGGTGCTTTTGAGGATGGAGTCCGCAGGAAAGCAGAGAGGGCCAAATTGTCTGGGGCATTTGAAAGGGTTCCAGGAGGCAGTGAGAAACAGCATTACTTTTCCCCGCTGGCACCTTTGCTGTGGCAGCAAAAGCTGGACGTTTGTCTTTTTTGCTCCGGAGGCTGCCGAAAGCGAAAATAGGTGCTTTTGAGGATGGAGTCCGCAGGAAAGCAGAGAGGGCCAAATTGTCATGGGCATTTGAAAGGGTTCCAGGAGGCAGTGAGAACCAGCATTACTTTTCCCCGCTGGCACCTTTGCTGTGGCAGCAAAAGCTGGACGTTTGTCTTTTTTGCTCCGGAGGTTGCCAAAAGCGAAAACAGGTGCTTTTGAGGATGGAGTCCGCAGGAAAGCAGAGAGGGCCAAATTGTCTGGGGCATTTGAAGAGGTTCCAGGAGGCAGTGAGAACCAGTATTACTTTTCCCCGCTGGCACCTTTGCTGTGGCAGCAAAAGCTGGACGTTTGTCTTTTTTGCTCCGGAGGCTGCCGAAAGCGAAAACAGGTGCTTTTGAGGATGGAGTCCGCAGGAAAGCAGAGAGGGCCAAATTGTCTGGGGCATTTGAAAGGGTTCCAGGAGGCAGTGAGAACCAGCATTACTTTTCCCCGCTGGCACCTTTGCTGTGGCAGCAAAAGCTGGACGTTTGTCTTTTTTGCTCCGGAGGTTGCCGAAAGCGAAAACAGGTGCTTTTGAGGATGGAGTCCGCAGGAAAGCAGAGAGGGCCAAATTGTCTGGGGCATTTGAAAGGGTTCCAGGAGGCAGTGAGAACCAGCATTACTTTTCCCCGCTGGCACCTTTGCTGTGGCAGCAAAAGCTGGACGTTTGTCTTTTTTGCTCCGGAGGCTGCCGAAAGCGAAAACAGGTGCTTTTGAGGATGGAGTCCGCAGGAAAGCAGAGAGGGCCAAATTGTCTGGGGCATTTGAACAGGTTCCAGGAGGCAGTGAGAACCAGCATTACTTTTCCCCGCTGGCACCTTTGCTGTGGCAGCAAAAGCTGGACGTTTGTCTTTTTTGCTCCGGAGGCTGCCGAAAGCGAAAACAGGTGCTTTTGAGGATGGAGTCCGCAGGAAAGCAGAGAGGGCCAAATTGTCTGTGGCATTTGAAAGAGTTCCAGGAGGCAGTGAGAACCAGCATTACTTTTCCCCGCTGGCACCTTTGCTGTGGCAGCAAAAGCTGGACGTTTGTCTTTTTACCACCGGAGGGCGCCGAAAGTGAAAAAAGGCGCTTTTGAGGATAGAGTCCGCAGGAAAGCAGAGAGGGCCAAATTGTCTGGGGCATTTGAAAGGGTTCCAGGAGGCAGTGAGAACCAGCATTACTTTTCCCCGCTGGCACCTTTGCTGTGGCAGCAAAAGCTGGACGTTTGTCTTTTTTGCTCCAGAGGCTGCCGAAAGCGAAAACAGGTGCTTTTGAGGATGGAGTCCGCAGGAAAGCAGAGAGGGCCAAATTGTCTGTGGCATTTGAAAGGGTTCCAGGAGGCAGTGAGAACCAGCATTACTTTTCCCCGCTGGCACTTTTGCTGTGGCAGCAAAAGCTGGACGTTTGTCTTTTTTGCTCCGGAGGTTGCCAAAAGCGAAAACAGGTGCTTTTGAGGATGGAGTCCGCAGGAAAGCAGAGAGGGCCAAATTGTCTGGGGCATTTGAAGAGGTTCCAGGAGGCAGTGAGAACCAGCATTACTTTTCCCCGCTGGCACCTTTGCTGTGGCAGCAAAAGCTGGACGTTTGTCTTTTTTGCTCCGGAGGCTGCCGAAAGCGAAAACAGGTGCTTTTGAGGATGAAGTCCGCAGGAAAGCAGAGAGGGCCAAATTGTCTGTGGCATTTGAAAGGGTTCCAGGAGGCAGTGAGAACCAGCATTACTTTTCCCCGCTGGCACCTTTGCTGTGGCAGCAAAAGCTGGACGTTTGTCTTTTTTGCTCCGGAGGTTGCCGAAAGCGAAAAAAGGTGCTTTTGAGGATGGAGTCCGCAGGAAAGCAGAGAGGGCCAAATTGTCTGTGGCATTTGAAAGGGTTCCAGGAGGCAGTGAGAACCAGCATTACTTTTCCCCGCTGGCACCTTTGCTGTGGCAGCAAAAGCTGGACGTTTGTCTTTTTTGCTCCGGAGGTTGCTGAAAGCGAAAACAGGTGCTTTTGAGGATGGAGTCCGCAGGAAAGCAGAGAGGACCAAATTGTCTGTGGCATTTGAAGAGGTTCCAGGAGGCAGTGAGAACCAGCATTACTTTTCCCCGCTGGCACCTTTGCTGTGGCAGCAAAAGCTGGACGTTTGTCTTTTTTGCTCCGGAGGCTGCCGAAAGCGAAAAAAGGTGCTTTTGAGGATGGAGTCCGCAGGAAAGCAGAGAGGGCCAAATTGTCTGGGGCATTTGAAAGGGTTCCAGGAGGCAGTGAGAACCAGCATTACTTTTCCCCGCTGGCACCTTTGCTGTGGCAGCAAAAGCTGGACGTTTGTCTTTTTTGCTCCGGAGGTTGCCAAAAGCGAAAACAGGTGCTTTTGAGGATGGAGTCCGCAGGAAAGCAGAGAGGGCCAAATTGTCTGTGGCATTTGAAAGAGTTCCAGGAGGCAGTGAGAACCAGCATTACTTTTCCCCGCTGGCACCTTTGCTGTGGCAGCAAAAGCTGGACGTTTGTCTTTTTTGCTCCGGAGGTTGCCGAAAGCGAAAACAGGTGCTTTTGAGGATGGAGTCCGCAGGAAAGCAGAGAGAGCCAAATTGTCTGGGGCATTTGAAGGAGTTCCAGGGGGCAGTGAGAACCAGCATTACTTTTCCCCGCTGGCACCTTTGCTGTGGCAGCAAAAGCTGGACGTTTGTCTTTTTTGCTCCGGAGGCTGCCGAAAGCGAAAACAGGTGCTTTTGAGGATGGAGTCCGCAGGAAAGCAGAGAGGGCCAAATTGTCTGGGGCATTTGAAAGGGTTCCAGGAGGCAGTGAGAACCAGCATTACTTTTCCCCGCTGGCACCTTTGCTGTGGCAGCAAAAGCTGGACGTTTGTCTTTTTTGCTCCGGAGGCTGCCGAAAGCGAAAACAGGTGCTTTTGAGGATGGAGTCCGCAGGAAAGCAGAGAGGGCCAAATTGTCTGGGGCATTTGAAAGGGTTCCAGGAGGCAGTGAGAAACAGCATTACTTTTCCCCGCTGGCACCTTTGCTGTGGCAGCAAAAGCTGGACGTTTGTCTTTTTTGCTCCGGAGGCTGCCGAAAGCGAAAATAGGTGCTTTTGAGGATGGAGTCCGCAGGAAAGCAGAGAGGGCCAAATTGTCTTGGGCATTTGAAAGGGTTCCAGGAGGCAGTGAGAACCAGCATTACTTTTCCCCGCTGGCACCTTTGCTGTGGCAGCAAAAGCTGGACGTTTGTCTTTTTTGCTCCGGAGGCTGCCGAAAGCGAAAACAGGTGCTTTTGAGGATGGAGTCCGCAGGAAAGCAGAGAGGGCCAAATTGTCTGTGGCATTTGAAAGGGTTCCAGGAGGCAGTGAGAACCAGCATTACTTTTCCCGCTGGCACCTTTGCTGTGGCAGCAAAAGCTGGACGTTTGTCTTTTTTGCTCCGGAGGCTGCCGAAAGCGAAAACAGGTGCTTTTGAGGATGGAGTCCGCAGGAAAGCAGAGAGGGCCAAATTGTCTGGGGCATTTGAAAGGGTTCCAGGAGGCAGTGAGAAACAGCATTACTTTTCCCCGCTGGCACCTTTGCTGTGGCAGCAAAAGCTGGACGTTTGTCTTTTTTGCTCCGGAGGCTGCCGAAAGCGAAAATAGGTGCTTTTGAGGATGGAGTCCGCAGGAAAGCAGAGAGGGCCAAATTGTCATGGGCATTTGAAAGGGTTCCAGGAGGCAGTGAGAACCAGCATTACTTTTCCCCGCTGGCACCTTTGCTGTGGCAGCAAAAGCTGGACGTTTGTCTTTTTTGCTCCGGAGGTTGCCAAAAGCGAAAACAGGTGCTTTTGAGGATGGAGTCCGCAGGAAAGCAGAGAGGGCCAAATTGTCTGGGGCATTTGAAGAGGTTCCAGGAGGCAGTGAGAACCAGTATTACTTTTCCCCGCTGGCACCTTTGCTGTGGCAGCAAAAGCTGGACGTTTGTCTTTTTTGCTCCGGAGGCTGCCGAAAGCGAAAACAGGTGCTTTTGAGGATGGAGTCCGCAGGAAAGCAGAGAGGGCCAAATTGTCTGGGGCATTTGAAAGGGTTCCAGGAGGCAGTGAGAACCAGCATTACTTTTCCCCGCTGGCACCTTTGCTGTGGCAGCAAAAGCTGGACGTTTCTCTTTTTTGCTCCGGAGGTTGCCGAAAGCGAAAACAGGTGCTTTTGAGGATGGAGTCCGCAGGAAAGCAGAGAGGGCCAAATTGTCTGGGGCATTTGAAAGGGTTCCAGGAGGCAGTGAGAACCAGCATTACTTTTCCCCGCTGGCACCTTTGCTGTGGCAGCAAAAGCTGGACGTTTGTCTTTTTTGCTCCGGAGGCTGCCGAAAGCGAAAACAGGTGCTTTTGAGGATGGAGTCCGCAGGAAAGCAGAGAGGGCCAAATTGTCTGGGGCATTTGAACAGGTTCCAGGAGGCAGTGAGAACCAGCATTACTTTTCCCCGCTGGCACCTTTGCTGTGGCAGCAAAAGCTGGACGTTTGTCTTTTTTGCTCCAGAGGCTGCCGAAAGCGAAAACAGGTGCTTTTGAGGATGGAGTCCGCAGGAAAGCAGAGAGGGCCAAATTGTCTGGGGCATTTGAAGAGGTTCCAGGAGGCAGTGAGAACCAGCATTACTTTTCCCCGCTGGCACCTTTGCTGTGGCAGCAAAAGCTGGACGTTTGTCTTTTATGCTCCGGAGGCTGCCGAAAGCGAAAATAGGTGCTTTTGAGGATGGAGTCCGCAGGAAAGCAGAGAGGGCCAAATTGTCTGTGGCATTTGAAAGAGTTCCAGGAGGCAGTGAGAACCAGCATTACTTTTCCCCGCTGGCACCTTTGCTGTGGCAGCAAAAGCTGGACGTTTGTCTTTTTACCACCGGAGGGCGCCGAAAGTGAAAAAAGGCGCTTTTGAGGATAGAGTCCGCAGGAAAGCAGAGAGGGCCAAATTGTCTGGGGCATTTGAAAGGGTTCCAGGAGGCAGTGAGAACCAGCATTACTTTTCCCCGCTGGCACCTTTGCTGTGGCAGCAAAAGCTGGACGTTTGTCTTTTTTGCTCCAGAGGCTGCCGAAAGCGAAAACAGGTGCTTTTGAGGATGGAGTCCGCAGGAAAGCAGAGAGGGCCAAATTGTCTGTGGCATTTGAAAGGGTTCAAGGAGGCAGTGAGAACCAGCATTACTTTTCCCCGCTGGCACTTTTGCTGTGGCAGCAAAAGCTGGACGTTTGTCTTTTTTGCTCCGGAGGTTGCCAAAAGCGAAAACAGGTGCTTTTGAGGATGGAGTCCGCAGGAAAGCAGAGAGGGCCAAATTGTCTGGGGCATTTGAAGAGGTTCCAGGAGGCAGTGAGAACCAGCATTACTTTTCCCCGCTGGCACCTTTGCTGTGGCAGCAAAAGCTGGACGTTTGTCTTTTTTGCTCCGGAGGCTGCCGAAAGCGAAAACAGGTGCTTTTGAGGATGAAGTCCGCAGGAAAGCAGAGAGGGCCAAATTGTCTGTGGCATTTGAAAGGGTTCCAGGAGGCAGTGAGAACCAGCATTACTTTTCCCCGCTGGCACCTTTGCTGTGGCAGCAAAAGCTGGACGTTTGTCTTTTTTGCTCCGGAGGTTGCCGAAAGCGAAAAAAGGTGCTTTTGAGGATGGAGTCCGCAGGAAAGCAGAGAGGGCCAAATTGTCTGTGGCATTTGAAAGGGTTCCAGGAGGCAGTGAGAACCAGCATTACTTTTCCCCGCTGGCACCTTTGCTGTGGCAGCAAAAGCTGGACGTTTGTCTTTTTTGCTCCGGAGGTTGCTGAAAGCGAAAACAGGTGCTTTTGAGGATGGAGTCCGCAGGAAAGCAGAGAGGACCAAATTGTCTGTGGCATTTGAAGAGGTTCCAGGAGGCAGTGAGAACCAGCATTACTTTTCCCCGCTGGCACCTTTGCTGTGGCAGCAAAAGCTGGACGTTTGTCTTTTTTGCTCCGGAGGCTGCCGAAAGCGAAAACAGGTGCTTTTGAGGATGGAGTCCGCAGGAAAGCAGAGAGGGCCAAATTGTCTGGGGCATTTGAAAGGGTTCCAGGAGGCAGTGAGAACCAGCATTACTTTTCCCCGCTGGCACCTTTGCTGTGGCAGCAAAAGCTGGACGTTTGTCTTTTTTGCTCCGGAGGTTGCCAAAAGCGAAAACAGGTGCTTTTGAGGATGGAGTCCGCAGGAAAGCAGAGAGGGCCAAATTGTCTGTGGCATTTGAAAGAGTTCCAGGAGGCAGTGAGAACCAGCATTACTTTTCCCCGCTGGCACCTTTGCTGTGGCAGCAAAAGCTGGACGTTTGTCTTTTTTGCTCCGGAGGTTGCCGAAAGCGAAAACAGGTGCTTTTGAGGATGGAGTCCGCAGGAAAGCAGAGAGAGCCAAATTGTCTGGGGCATTTGAAGGAGTTCCAGGGGGCAGTGAGAACCAGCATTACTTTTCCCCGCTGGCACCTTTGCTGTGGCAGCAAAAGCTGGACGTTTGTCTTTTTTGCTCCGGAGGCTGCCGAAAGCGAAAACAGGTGCTTTTGAGGATGGAGTCCGCAGGAAAGCAGAGAGGGCCAAATTGTCTGGGGCATTTGAAAGGGTTCCAGGAGGCAGTGAGAACCAGCATTACTTTTCCCCGCTGGCACCTTTGCTGTGGCAGCAAAAGCTGGACGTTTGTCTTTTTTGCTCCGGAGGCTGCCGAAAGCGAAAACAGGTGCTTTTGAGGATGGAGTCCGCAGGAAAGCAGAGAGGGCCAAATTGTCTGGGGCATTTGAAAGGGTTCCAGGAGGCAGTGAGAAACAGCATTACTTTTCCCCGCTGGCACCTTTGCTGTGGCAGCAAAAGCTGGACGTTTGTCTTTTTTGCTCCGGAGGCTGCCGAAAGCGAAAATAGGTGCTTTTGAGGATGGAGTCCGCAGGAAAGCAGAGAGGGCCAAATTGTCTTGGCATTTGAAAGGGTTCCAGGAGGCAGTGAGAAACAGCATTACTTTTCCCCGCTGGCACCTTTGCTGTGGCAGCAAAAGCTGGACGTTTGTCTTTTTTGCTCCGGAGGTTGCCGAAAGCGAAAACAGGTGCTTTTGAGGATGGAGTCCGCAGGAAAGCAGAGAGGGCCAAATTGTCTGGGGCATTTGAAAGGGTTCCAGGACGCAGTGAGAACCAGCATTACTTTTCCCCGCTGGCACCTTTGTTGTGGCAGCAAAAGCTGGACGTTTGTCTTTTTTGCTCCGGAGGCTGCCGAAAGCGAAAACAGGTGCTTTTGAGGATGGAGTCCGCAGGAAAGCAGAGAGGGCCAAATTGTCTGGGGCATTTGAAGAGGTTCCAGGAGGCAGTGAGAACCAGCATTACTTTTCCCCGCTGGCACCTTTGCTGTGGCAGCAAAGCTGGACGTTTGTCTTTTTTGCTCCGGAGGCTGCCGAAAGCGAAAACAGGTGCTTTTGAGGATGGAGTCCGCAGGAAAGCAGAGAGGGCCAAATTGTCTGTGGCATTTGAAAGGGTTCCAGGAGGCTGTGAGAACCAGCATTACTTTTCCCCGCTGGCACCTTTGCTGTGGCAGCAAAAGCTGGACGTTTGTCTTTTTTGCTCCGGAGGCTGCCGAAAGCGAAAACAGGTGCTTTTGAGGATGGAGTCCGCAGGAAAGCAGAGAGGGCCAAATTGTCTGTGGCATTTGAAAGGGTTCCAGGAGGCAGTGAGAACCAGCATTACTTTTCCCCGCTGGCACCTTTGCTGTGGCAGCAAAAGCTGGACGTTTGTCTTTTTTTGCTCCGGAGGTTGCCGAAAGCGAAAACAGGTGCTTTTGAGGATGGAGTCCGCAGGAAAGCAGAGAGGGCCAAATTGTCTGTGGCATTTGAAAGGGTTCCAGGAGGCAGTGAGAACCAGCATTACTTTTCCCCGCTGGCACCTTTGCTGTGGCAGCAAAAGCTGGACGTTTGTCTTTTTTGCTCCGGAGGTTGCCGAAAGCGAAAACAGGTGCTTTTGAAGATGGAGTCCGCAGGAAAGCAGAGAGGGCCAAATTGTCTGTGGCATTTGAAAGAGTTCCAGGAGGCAGTGAGAACCAGCATTACTTTTCCCCGCTGGCACCTTTGTTGTGGCAGCAAAAGCTGGACGTTTGTCTTTTTTGCTCCGGAGGCTGCCGAAAGCGAAAACAGGTGCTTTTGAGGATGGAGTCCGCAGGAAAGCAGAGAGGGCCAAATTGTCTGGGGCATTTGAAAGGGTTCCAGGAGGCAGTGAGAACCAGCATTACTTTTCCCCGCTGGCACCTTTGCTGTGGCAGCAAAAGCTGGACGTTTGTCTTTTTTGCTCCGGAGGTTGCCAAAAGCGAAAACAGGTGCTTTTGAGGATGGAGTCCGCAGGAAAGCAGAGAGGGCCAAATTGTCTGTGGCATTTGAAAGAGTTCCAGGAGGCAGTGAGAACCAGCATTACTTTTCCCCGCTGGCACCTTTGCTGTGGCAGCAAAAGCTGGACGTTTGTCTTTTTTGCTCCGGAGGTTGCCGAAAGCGAAAACAGGTGCTTTTGAGGATGGAGTCCGCAGGAAAGCAGAGAGAGCCAAATTGTCTGTGGCATTTGAAGGAGTTCCAGGAGGCAGTGAGAACCAGCATTACTTTTCCCCGCTGGCACCTTTGCTGTGGCAGCAAAAGCTGGACGTTTGTCTTTTTTGCTCCGGAGGCTGCCGAAAGCGAAAACAGGTGCTTTTGAGGATGGAGTCCGCAGGAAAGCAGAGAGGGCCAAATTGTCTGGGGCATTTGAAAGGGTTCCAGGAGGCAGTGAGAACCAGCATTACTTTTCCCCGCTGGCACCTTTGCTGTGGCAGCAAAAGCTGGACGTTTGTCTTTTTTGCTCCGGAGGCTGCCGAAAGCGAAAATAGGTGCTTTTGAGGATGGAGTCCGCAGGAAAGCAGAGAGGGCCAAATTGTCTTGGGCATTTGAAAGGGTTCCAGGAGGCAGTGAGAACCAGCATTACTTTTCCCCGCTGGCACCTTTGCTGTGGCAGCAAAAGCTGGACGTTTGTCTTTTTTGCTCCGGAGGTTGCCAAAAGCGAAAACAGGTGCTTTTGAGGATGGAGTCCGCAGGAAAGCAGAGAGGGCCAAATTGTCTGGGGCATTTGAAGAGGTTCCAGGAGGCAGTGAGAACCAGTATTACTTTTCCCCGCTGGCACCTTTGCTGTGGCAGCAAAAGCTGGACGTTTGTCTTTTTTGCTCCGGAGGCTGCCGAAAGCGAAAACAGGTGCTTTTGAGGATGGAGTCCGCAGGAAAGCAGAGAGGGCCAAATTGTCTGGGGCATTTGAAAGGGTTCCAGGAGGCAGTGAGAACCAGCATTACTTTTCCCCCGCTGGCACCTTTGCTGTGGCAGCAAAAGCTGGACGTTTGTCTTTTTTGCTCCGGAGGCTGCCGAAAGCGAAAACAGGTGCTTTTGAGGATGGAGTCCGCAGGAAAGCAGAGAGGGCCAAATTGTCTGTGGCATTTGAAAGGGTTCCAGGAGGCAGTGAGAACCAGCATTACTTTTCCCCGCTGGCACCTTTGCTGTGGCAGCAAAAGCTGGACGTTTGTCTTTTTTGCTCCGGAGGCTGCCGAAAGCGAAAACAGGTGCTTTTGAGGATGGAGTCCGCAGGAAAGCAGAGAGGGCCAAATTGTCTGGGGCATTTGAACAGGTTCCAGGAGGCAGTGAGAACCAGCATTACTTTTCCCCGCTGGCACCTTTGCTGTGGCAGCAAAAGCTGGACGTTTGTCTTTTTTGCTCCGGAGGCTGCCGAAAGCGAAAACAGGTGCTTTTGAGGATGGAGTCCACAGGAAAGCAGAGAGGGCCAAATTGTCTGTGGCATTTGAAAGGGTTCCAGGAGGCAGTGAGAACCAGCATTACTTTTCCCCGCTGGCACCTTTGCTGTGGCAGCAAAAGCTGGACGTTTGTCTTTTATGCTCCGGAGGCTGCCGAAAGCGAAAATAGGTGCTTTTGAGGATGGAGTCCGCAGGAAAGCAGAGAGGGCCAAATTGTCTGTGGCATTTGAAAGAGTTCCAGGAGGCAGTGAGAACCAGCATTACTTTTCCCCGCTGGCACCTTTGCTGTGGCAGCAAAAGCTGGACGTTTGTCTTTTTTGCTCCGGAGGTTGCCGAAAGCGAAAAAAGGTGCTTTTGAGGATGGAGTCCGCAGGAAAGCAGAGAGGGCCAAATTGTCTGTGGCATTTGAAAGGGTTCCAGGAGGCAGTGAGAACCAGCATTACTTTTCCCCGCTGGCACCTTTGCTGTGGCAGCAAAAGCTGGACGTTTGTCTTTTTTGCTCCGGAGGTTGCTGAAAGCGAAAACAGGTGCTTTTGAGGATGGAGTCCGCAGGAAAGCAGAGAGGGCCAAATTGTCTGGGGCATTTGAAGAGGTTCCAGGAGGCAGTGAGAACCAGCATTACTTTTCCCCGCTGGCACCTTTACTGTGGCAGCAAAAGCTGGACGTTTGTCTTTTTTGCTCCGGAGGCTGCCGAAAGCGAAAACAGCTGCTTTTGAGGATGGAGTCCGCAGGAAAGCAGAGAGGGCCAAATTGTCTGTGGCATTTGAAAGGGTTCCAGGAGGCTGTGAGAACCAGCATTACTTTTCCCCGCTGGCACCTTTGCTGTGGCAGCAAAAGCTGGACGTTTGTCTTTTTTGCTCCGGAGGCTGCCGAAAGCGAAAACAGGTGCTTTTGAGGATGGAGTCCGCAGGAAAGCAGAGAGGGCCAAATTGTCTGTGGCATTTGAAAGGGTTCCAGGAGGCAGTGAGAACCAGCATTACTTTTCCCCGCTGGCACCTTTGCTGTGGCAGCAAAAGCTGGACGTTTGTCTTTTTTGCTCCGGAGGTTGCCGAAAGCGAAAACAGGTGCTTTTGAGGATGGAGTCCGCAGGAAAGCAGAGAGGGCCAAATTGTCTGTGGCATTTGAAAGAGTTCCAGGAGGCAGTGAGAACCAGCATTACTTTTCCCCGCTGGCACCTTTGCTGTGGCAGCAAAAGCTGGACGTTTGTCTTTTTTGCTCCGGAGGCTGCCGAAAGCGAAAACAGGTGCTTTTGAGGATGGAGTCCGCAGGAAAGCAGAGAGGGCCAAATTGTCTGGGGCATTTGAAAGGGTTCCAGGAGGCAGTGAGAACCAGCATTACTTTTCCCCGCTGGCACCTTTGCTGTGGCAGCAAAAGCTGGACGTTTGTCTTTTTTGCTCCGGAGGTTGCCAAAAGCGAAAACAGGTGCTTTTGAGGATGGAGTCCGCAGGAAAGCAGAGAGGGCCAAATTGTCTGTGGCATTTGAAAGAGTTCCAGGAGGCAGTGAGAACCAGCATTACTTTTCCCCGCTGGCACCTTTGCTGTGGCAGCAAAAGCTGGACGTTTGTCTTTTTTGCTCCGGAGGTTGCCGAAAGCGAAAACAGGTGCTTTTGAGGATGGAGTCCGCAGGAAAGCAGAGAGAGCCAAATTGTCTGGGGCATTTGAAGGAGTTCCAGGAGGCAGTGAGAACCAGCATTACTTTTCCCCGCTGGCACCTTTGCTGTGGCAGCAAAAGCTGGACGTTTGTCTTTTTTGCTCCGGAGGCTGCCGAAAGCGAAAACAGGTGCTTTTGAGGATGGAGTCCGCAGGAAAGCAGAGAGGGCCAAATTGTCTGGGGCATTTGAAAGGGTTCCAGGAGGCAGTGAGAACCAGCATTACTTTTCCCCGCTGGCACCTTTGCTGTGGCAGCAAAAGCTGGACGTTTGTCTTTTTTGCTCCGGACGCTGCCGAAAGCGAAAACAGGTGCTTTTGAGGATGGAGTCCGCAGGAAAGCAGAGAGGGCCAAATTGTCTGTGGCATTTGAACAGGTTCCAGGAGGCAGTGAGAACCAGCATTACTTTTCCCCGCTGGCACCTTTGCTGTGGCAGCAAAAGCTGGACGTTTGTCTTTTTTGCTCCGGAGGCTGCCGAAAGCGAAAACAGGTGCTTTTGAGGATGGAGTCCGCAGGAAAGCAGAGAGGGCCAAATTGTCTGGGGCATTTGAAAGGGTTCCAGGAGGCAGTGAGAAACAGCATTACTTTTCCCCGCTGGCACCTTTGCTGTGGCAGCAAAAGCTGGACGTTTGTCTTTTTTGCTCCGGAGGCTGCCGAAAGCGAAAATAGGTGCTTTTGAGGATGGAGTCCGCAGGAAAGCAGAGAGGGCCAAATTGTCTTGGGCATTTGAAAGGGTTCCAGGAGGCAGTGAGAACCAGCATTACTTTTCCCCGCTGGCACCTTTGCTGTGGCAGCAAAAGCTGGACGTTTGTCTTTTTTGCTCCGGAGGCTGCCGAAAGCGAAAACAGGTGCTTTTGAGGATGGAGTCCGCAGGAAAGCAGAGAGGGCCAAATTGTCTGTGGCATTTGAAAGGGTTCCAGGAGGCAGTGAGAACCAGCATTACTTTTCCCCGCTGGCACCTTTGCTGTGGCAGCAAAAGCTGGACGTTTGTCTTTTTTGCTCCGGAGGTTGCCGAAAGCGAAAACAGGTGCTTTTGAGGATGGAGTCCGCAGGAAAGCAGAGAGGGCCAAATTGTCTGTGGCATTTGAAAGAGTTCCAGGAGGCAGTGAGAACCAGCATTACTTTTCCCCGCTGGCACCTTTGCTGTGGCAGCAAAAGCTGGACGTTTGTCTTTTTTGCTCCGGAGGCTGCCGAAAGCGAAAACAGGTGCTTTTGAGGATGGAGTCCGCAGGAAAGCAGAGAGGGCCAAATTGTCTGGGGCATTTGAAAGGGTTCCAGGAGGCAGTGAGAACCAGCATTACTTTTCCCCGCTGGCACCTTTGCTGTGGCAGCAAAAGCTGGACGTTTGTCTTTTTTGCTCCGGAGGTTGCCAAAAGCGAAAACAGGTACTTTTGAGGATGGAGTCCGCAGGAAAGCAGAGAGGGCCAAATTGTCTGTGGCATTTGAAAGAGTTCCAGGAGGCAGTGAGAACCAGCATTACTTTTCCCCGCTGGCACCTTTGCTGTGGCAGCAAAAGCTGGACGTTTGTCTTTTTTGCTCCGGAGGTTGCCGAAAGCGAAAACAGGTGCTTTTGAGGATGGAGTCCGCAGGAAAGCAGAGAGAGCCAAATTGTCTGGGGCATTTGAAGGAGTTCCAGGAGGCAGTGAGAACCAGCATTACTTTTCCCCGCTGGCACCTTTGCTGTGGCAGCAAAAGCTGGACGTTTGTCTTTTTTGCTCCGGAGGCTGCCGAAAGCGAAAACAGGTGCTTTTGAGGATGGAGTCCGCAGGAAAGCAGAGAGGGCCAAATTGTCTGGGGCATTTGAAAGGGTTCCAGGAGGCAGTGAGAACCAGCATTACTTTTCCCCGCTGGCACCTTTGCTGTGGCAGCAAAAGCTGGACGTTTGTCTTTTTTGCTCCGGACGCTGCCGAAAGCGAAAACAGGTGCTTTTGAGGATGGAGTCCGCAGGAAAGCAGAGAGGGCCAAATTGTCTGTGGCATTTGAACAGGTTCCAGGAGGCAGTGAGAACCAGCATTACTTTTCCCCGCTGGCACCTTTGCTGTGGCAGCAAAAGCTGGACGTTTGTCTTTTTTGCTCCGGAGGCTGCCGAAAGCGAAAACAGGTGCTTTTGAGGATGGAGTCCACAGGAAAGCAGAGAGGGCCAAATTGTCTGTGGCATTTGAAAGGGTTCCAGGAGGCAGTGAGAACCAGCATTACTTTTCCCCGCTGGCACCTTTGCTGTGGCAGCAAAAGCTGGACGTTTGTCTTTTTTGCTCCGGAGGCTGCCGAAAGCGAAAACAGGTGCTTTTGAGGATGGAGTCCGCAGGAAAGCAGAGAGGGCCAAATTGTCTGGGGCATTTGAAAGGGTTCCAGGAGGCAGTGAGAAACAGCATTACTTTTCCCCGCTGGCACCTTTGCTGTGGCAGCAAAAGCTGGACGTTTGTCTTTTTTGCTCCGGAGGCTGCCGAAAGCGAAAATAGGTGCTTTTGAGGATGGAGTCCCGCAGGAAAGCAGAGAGGGCCAAATTGTCTTGGGCATTTGAAAGGGTTCCAGGAGGCAGTGAGAACCAGCATTACTTTTCCCGCTGGCACCTTTGCTGTGGCAGCAAAAGCTGGACGTTTGTCTTTTTTGCTCCGGAGGCTGCCGAAAGCGAAAACAGGTGCTTTTGAGGATGGAGTCCGCGGAAAGCAGAGAGGGCAAATTGTCTGTGGCCATTTGAAAGGGTTCCAGGAGGCAGTGAGAACCAGCATTACTTTTCCCCGCTGGCACCTTTGCTGTGGCAGCAAAAGCTGGACGTTTGTCTTTTTTGCTCCGGAGGTTGCCGAAAGCGAAAACAGGTGCTTTTGAGGATGGAGTCCGCAGGAAAGCAGAGAGGGCCAAATTGTCTGTGGCATTTGAAAGAGTTCCAGGAGGCAGTGAGAACCAGCATTACTTTTCCCGCTGGCACCTTTGCTGTGGCAGCAAAAGCTGGACGTTTGTCTTTTTTGCTCCGGAGGCTGCCGAAAGCGAAAACAGGTGCTTTTGAGGATGGAGTCCGCAGGAAAGCAGAGAGGGCCAAATTGTCTGGGGCATTTGAAAGGGTTCCAGGAGGCAGTGAGAACCAGCATTACTTTTCCCCGCTGGCACCTTTGCTGTGGCAGCAAAAGCTGGACGTTTGTCTTTTTTGCTCCGGAGGTTGCCAAAAGCGAAAACAGGTGCTTTTGAGGATGGAGTCCGCAGGAAAGCAGAGAGGGCCAAATTGTCTGTGGCATTTGAAAGAGTTCCAGGAGGCAGTGAGAACCAGCATTACTTTTCCCCGCTGGCACCTTTGCTGTGGCAGCAAAAGCTGGACGTTTGTCTTTTTTGCTCCGGAGGTTGCCGAAAGCGAAAACAGGTGCTTTTGAGGATGGAGTCCGCAGGAAAGCAGAGAGAGCCAAATTGTCTGGGGCATTTGAAGGAGTTCCAGGAGGCAGTGAGAACCAGCATTACTTTTCCCCGCTGGCACCTTTGCTGTGGCAGCAAAAAGCTGGACGTTTGTCTTTTTGCTCCGGAGGCTGCCGAAAGCGAAAACAGGTGCTTTTGAGGATGGAGTCCGCAGGAAAGCAGAGAGGGCCAAATTGTCTGGGGCATTTGAAAGGGTTCCAGGAGGCAGTGAGAACCAGCATTACTTTTCCCCGCTGGCACCTTTGCTGTGGCAGCAAAAGCTGGACGTTTGTCTTTTTTGCTCCGGACGCTGCCGAAAGCGAAAACAGGTGCTTTTGAGGATGGAGTCCGCAGGAAAGCAGAGAGGGCCAAATTGTCTGTGGCATTTGAACAGGTTCCAGGAGGCAGTGAGAACCAGCATTACTTTTCCCCGCTGGCACCTTTGCTGTGGCAGCAAAAGCTGGACGTTTGTCTTTTTTGCTCCGGAGGGCTGCCGAAAGCGAAAACAGGTGCTTTTGAGGATGGAGTCCGCAGGAAAGCAGAGAGGGCCAAATTGTCTGGGGCATTTGAAAGGGTTCCAGGAGGCAGTGAGAACCAGCATTACTTTTCCCCGCTGGCACCTTTGCTGTGGCAGCAAAAGCTGGACGTTTGTCTTTTTTGCTCCGGAGGTTGCCAAAAGCGAAAACAGGTGCTTTGAGGATGGAGTCCGCAGGAAAGCAGAGAGGGCCAAATTGTCTGTGGCATTTGAAAGAGTTCCAGGAGGCAGTGAGAACCAGCATTACTTTTCCCCGCTGGCACCTTTGCTGTGGCAGCAAAAGCTGGACGTTTGTCTTTTTTGCTCCGGAGGTTGCCGAAAGCGAAAACAGGTGCTTTTGAGGATGGAGTCCGCAGGAAAGCAGAGAGAGCCAAATTGTCTGGGGCATTTGAAGGAGTTCCAGGAGGCAGTGAGAACCAGCATTACTTTTCCCCGCTGGCACCTTTGCTGTGGCAGCAAAAGCTGGACGTTTGTCTTTTTTGCTCCGGAGGCTGCCGAAAGCGAAAACAGGTGCTTTTGAGGATGGAGTCCGCAGGAAAGCAGAGAGGGCCCAAATTGTCTGGGGCATTTGAAAGGGTTCCAGGAGGCAGTGAGAACCAGCATTACTTTTCCCCGCTGGCACCTTTGCTGTGGCAGCAAAAGCTGGACGTTTGTCTTTTTTGCTCCGGACGCTGCCGAAAGCGAAAACAGGTGCTTTTGAGGATGGAGTCCGCAGGAAAGCAGAGAGGGCCAAATTGTCTGTGGCATTTGAACAGGTTCCAGGAGGCAGTGAGAACCAGCATTACTTTTCCCCGCTGGCACCTTTGCTGTGGCAGCAAAGCTGGACGTTTGTCTTTTTTGCTCCGGAGGCTGCCGAAAGCGAAAACAGGTGCTTTTGAGGATGGAGTCCGCAGGAAAGCAGAGAGGGCCAAATTGTCTGGGGCATTTGAAAGGGTTCCAGGAGGCAGTGAGAAACAGCATTACTTTTCCCCGCTGGCACCTTTGCTGTGGCAGCAAAAGCTGGACGTTTGTCTTTTTTGCTCCGGAGGTTGCCAAAAGCGAAAACAGGTGCTTTTGAGGATGGAGTCCGCAGGAAAGCAGAGAGGGCCAAATTGTCTGGGGCATTTGAAGAGGTTCCAGGAGGCAGTGAGAACCAGTATTACTTTTCCCCGCTGGCACCTTTGCTGTGGCAGCAAAAGCTGGACGTTTGTCTTTTTTGCTCCGGAGGCTGCCGAAAGCGAAAACAGGTGCTTTTGAGGATGGAGTCCGCAGGAAAGCAGAGAGGGCCAAATTGTCTGGGGCATTTGAAAGGGTTCCAGGAGGCAGTGAGAACCAGCATTACTTTTCCCCGCTGGCACCTTTGCTGTGGCAGCAAAAGCTGGACGTTTGTCTTTTTTGCTCCGGAGGTTGCCGAAAGCGAAAACAGGTGCTTTTGAGGATGGAGTCCGCAGGAAAGCAGAGAGGGCCAAATTGTCTGGGGCATTTGAAAGGGTTCCAGGAGGCAGTGAGAACCAGCATTACTTTTCCCCGCTGGCACCTTTGCTGTGGCAGCAAAAGCTGGACGTTTGTCTTTTTTGCTCCGGAGGCTGCCGAAAGCGAAAACAGGTGCTTTTGAGGATGGAGTCCGCAGGAAAGCAGAGAGGGCCAAATTGTCTGGGGCATTTGAAGAGGTTCCAGGAGGCAGTGAGAACCAGCATTACTTTTCCCCGCTGGCACCTTTGCTGTGGCAGCAAAAGCTGGACGTTTGTCTTTTTTGCTCCGGAGGTTGCCGAAAGCGAAAACAGGTGCTTTTGAGGATGGAGTCCGCAGGAAAGCAGAGAGGGCCAAATTGTCTGGGGCATTTGAAAGGGTTCCAGGAGGCAGTGAGAACCAGCTTTACTTTTCCCCGCTGGCACCTTTGCTGTGGCAGCAAAAGCTGGACGTTTGTCTTTTTTGCTCCGGAGGCTGCCGAAAGCGAAAACAGGTGCTTTTGAGGATGGAGTCCACAGGAAAGCAGAGAGGGCCAAATTGTCTGTGGCATTTGAAAGGGTTCCAGGAGGCAGTGAGAACCAGCATTACTTTTCCCCGCTGGCACCTTTGCTGTGGCAGCAAAAGCTGGACGTTTGTCTTTTATGCTCCGGAGGCTGCCGAAAGCGAAAATAGGTGCTTTTGAGGATGGAGTCCGCAGGAAAGCAGAGAGGGCCAAATTGTCTGTGGCATTTGAAAGAGTTCCAGGAGGCAGTGAGAACCAGCATTACTTTTCCCCGCTGGCACCTTTGCTGTGGCAGCAAAAGCTGGACGTTTGTCTTTTTACCACCGGAGGGCGCCGAAAGTGAAAAAAGGCGCTTTTGAGGATAGAGTCCGCAGGAAAGCAGAGAGGGTCAAATTGTCTGGGGCATTTGAAAGGGTTCCAGGAGGCAGTGAGAACCAGCATTACTTTTCCCCGCTGGCACCTTTGCTGTGGCAGCAAAAGCTGGACGTTTGTCTTTTTTGCTCCAGAGGCTGCCGAAAGCGAAAACAGGTGCTTTTGAGGATGGAGTCCGCAGGAAAGCAGAGAGGGCCAAATTGTCTGTGGCATTTGAAAGGGTTCCAGGAGGCAGTGAGAACCAGCATTACTTTTCCCCGCTGGCACTTTTGCTGTGGCAGCAAAAGCTGGACGTTTGTCTTTTTTGCTCCGGAGGTTGCCAAAAGCGAAAACAGGTGCTTTTGAGGATGGAGTCCGCAGGAAAGCAGAGAGGGCCAAATTGTCTGGGGCATTTGAAGAGGTTCCAGGAGGCAGTGAGAACCAGCATTACTTTTCCCCGCTGGCACCTTTGCTGTGGCAGCAAAAGCTGGACGTTTGTCTTTTTTGCTCCGGAGGTTGCCAAAAGCGAAAACAGGTGCTTTTGAGGATGGAGTCCGCAGGAAAGCAGAGAGGGCCAAATTGTCTGTGGCATTTGAAAGGGTTCCAGGAGGCAGTGAGAACCAGCATTACTTTTCCCCGCTGGCACCTTTGCTGTGGCAGCAAAAGCTGGACGTTTGTCTTTTTTGCTCCGGAGGCTGCCGAAAGCGAAAACAGGTGCTTTTGACGATGGAGTCCGCAGGAAAGCAGAGA
Organism: Vanellus vanellus; assembly: GCF_965231255.1. NCBI lineage: Eukaryota > Metazoa > Chordata > Aves > Charadriiformes > Charadriidae > Vanellus > Vanellus vanellus. Next base: position 23,397 of record NW_028128710.1, on the reverse strand, counting down.
GGGCCAAATTGTCTGGGGCATTTGAAAGGGTTCCAGGAGGCAGTGAGAACCAGCATTACTTTTCCCCGCTGGCACCTTTGCTGTGGCAGCAAAAGCTGGACGTTTGTCTTTTTACCACCGGAGGGCGCCAAAAGTGAAAAAAGGCGCTTTTGAGGATAGAGTCCGCAGGAAAGCAGAGAGGGCCAAATTGTCAGGGGCATTTGAAAGGGTTCCAGGAGGCAGTGAGAACCAGCATTACTTTTCCCCGCTGGCACCTTTGCTGTGGCAGCAAAAGCTGGACGTTTGTCTTTTTTGCTCCGGACGCTGCCGAAAGCGAAAACAGGTGCTTTTGAGGATGGAGTCCGCAGGAAAGCAGAGAGGGCCAAATTGTCTGGGGCATTTGAAAGGGTTCCAGGAGGCAGTGAGAACCAGCATTACTTTTCCCCGCTGGCACCTTTGCTGTGGCAGCAAAAGCTGGACGTTTGTCTTTTTTGCTCCGGAGGCTGCCGAAAGCGAAAACAGGTGCTTTTGAGGATGGAGTCCGCAGGAAAGCAGAGAGGGCCAAATTGTCTGGGGCATTTGAAGAGGTTCCAGGAGGCAGTGAGAACCAGCATTACTTTTCCCCGCTGGCACCTTTGCTGTGGCAGCAAAAGCTGGACGTTTGTCTTTTTTGCTCCGGAGGCTGCCGAAAGCGAAAACAGGTGCTTTTGAGGATGGAGTCCGCAGGAAAGCAGAGAGGGCCAAATTGTCTGTGGCATTTGAAAGGGTTCCAGGAGGCAGTGAGAACCAGCATTACTTTTCCCCGCTGGCACCTTTGCTGTGGCAGCAAAAGCTGGACGTTTGTCTTTTTACCACCGGAGGGCGCCAAAAGTGAAAAAAGGCGCTTTTGAGGATAGAGTCCGCAGGAAAGCAGAGAGGGCCAAATTGTCAGGGGCATTTGAAAGGGTTCCAGGAGGCAGTGAGAACCAGCATTACTTTTCCCCGCTGGCACCTTTGCTGTGGCAGCAAAAGCTGGACGTTTGTCTTTTTTGCTCCGGACGCTGCCGAAAGCGAAAACAGGTGCTTTTGAGGATGGAGTCCGCAGGAAAGCAGAGAGGGCCAAATTGTCTGGGGCATTTGAAAGGGTTCCAGGAGGCAGTGAGAACCAGCATTACTTTTCCCCGCTGGCACCTTTGCTGTGGCAGCAAAAGCTGGACGTTTGTCTTTTTTGCTCCGGAGGCTGCCAAAAGCGAAAACAGGTGCTTTTGAGGATGGAGTCCGCAGGAAAGCAGAGAGGGCCAAATTGTCTGGGGCATTTGAAGAGGTTCCAGGAGGCAGTGAGAACTAGCATTACTTTTCCCCGCTGGCACCTTTGCTGTGGCAGCAAAAGCTGGACGTTTGTCTTTTTTGCTCCGGAGGCTGCCGAAAGCGAAAACAGGTGCTTTTGAGGATGGAGTCCGCAGGAAAGCAGAGAGGGCCAAATTGTCTGTGGCATTTGAAAGGGTTCCAGGAGGCAGTGAGAACCAGCATTACTTTTCCCCGCTGGCACCTTTGCTGTGGCAGCAAAAGCTGGACGTTTGTCTTTTTTGCTCCGGAAGTTGCCGAAAGCGAAAACAGGTGCTTTTGAAAATGGGGTCCGCAGGAAAGCAGAGAGGGCCAAATTGTCTGGGGCATTTGAAAGGGTTCCAGGAGGCAGTGAGAACCAGCATTACTTTTCCCCGCTGGCACCTTTGCTGTGGCAGCAAAAGCTGGACGTTTGTCTTTTTTGCTCCGGAGGTTGCCGAAAGCGAAAAAAGGTGCTTTTGAGGATGGAGTCCGCAGGAAAGCAGAGAGGGCCAAATTGTCTGTGGCATTTGAAAGGGTTCCAGGAGGCAGTGAGAACCAGCATTACTTTTCCCCGCTGGCACCTTTGCTGTGGCAGCAAAAGCTGGACGTTTGTCTTTTATGCTCCGGAGGCTGCCGAAAGCGAAAATAGGTGCTTTTGAGGATGGAGTCCGCAGGAAAGCAGAGAGGGCCAAATTGTCTGTGGCATTTGAAAGAGTTCCAGGAGGCAGTGAGAACCAGCATTACTTTTCCCCGCTGGCACCTTTGCTGTGGCAGCAAAAGCTGGACGTTTGTCTTTTTACCACCGGAGGGCGCCGAAAGTGAAAAAAGGCGCTTTTGAGGATAGAGTCCGCAGGAAAGCAGAGAGGGCCAAATTGTCAGGGGCATTTGAAAGGGTTCCAGGAGGCAGTGAGAACCAGCATTACTTTTCCCCGCTGGCACCTTTGCTGTGGCAGCAAAAGCTGGACGTTTGTCTTTTTTGCTCCGGAGGCTGCCGAAAGCGAAAACAGGTGCTTTTGAGGATGGAGTCCGCAGGAAAGCAGAGAGGGCCAAATTGTCTGTGGCATTTGAAAGGGTTCCAGGAGGCAGTGAGAACCAGCATTACTTTTCCCCGCTGGCACCTTTGCTGTGGCAGCAAAAGCTGGACGTTTGTCTTTTTTGCTCCGGAGGCTGCCGAAAGCGAAAACAGGTGCTTTTGAGGATGGAGTCCGCAGGAAAGCAGAGAGGGCCAAATTGTCTGTGGCATTTGAAAGGGTTCCAGGAGGCAGTGAGAACCAGCATTACTTTTCCCCGCTGGCACCTTTGCTGTGGCAGCAAAAGCTGGACGTTTGTCTTTTTTGCTCCGGAAGTTGCCGAAAGCGAAAACAGGTGCTTTTGAGGATGGGGTCCGCAGGAAAGCAGAGAGGGCCAAATTGTCTGTGGCATTTGAAAGGGTTCCAGGAGGCAGTGAGAACCAGCATTACTTTTCCCCGCTGGCACCTTTGCTGTGGCAGCAAAAGCTGGACGTTTGTCTTTTTTGCTCCGGAGGTTGCCGAAAGCGAAAACAGGTGCTTTTGAGGATGGAGTCCGCAGGAAAGCAGAGAGGGCCAAATTGTCTGTGGCATTTGAAAGGGTTCCAGGAGGCAGTGAGAACCAGCATTACTTTTCCCCGCTGGCACCTTTGCTGTGGCAGCAAAAGCTGGACGTTTGTCTTTTATGCTCCGGAGGCTGCCGAAAGCGAAAATAGGTGCTTTTGAGGATGGAGTCCGCAGGAAAGCAGAGAGGGCCAAATTGTCTGTGGCATTTGAAAGAGTTCCAGGAGGCAGTGAGAACCAGCATTACTTTTCCCCGCTGGCACCTTTGCTGTGGCAGCAAAAGCTGGACGTTTGTCTTTTTACCACCGGAGGGCGCCGAAAGTGAAAAAAGGCGCTTTTGAGGATAGAGTCCGCAGGAAAGCAGAGAGGGCCAAATTGTCTGGGGCATTTGAAAGGGTTCCAGGAGGCAGTGAGAACCAGCATTACTTTTCCCCGCTGGCACCTTTGCTGTGGCAGCAAAAGCTGGACGTTTGTCTTTTTTGCTCCAGAGGCTGCCGAAAGCGAAAACAGGTGCTTTTGAGGATGGAGTCCGCAGGAAAGCAGAGAGGGCCAAATTGTCTGTGGCATTTGAAAGGGTTCCAGGAGGCAGTGAGAACCAGCATTACTTTTCCCCGCTGGCACTTTTGCTGTGGCAGCAAAAGCTGGACGTTTGTCTTTTTTGCTCCGGAGGTTGCCAAAAGCGAAAACAGGTGCTTTTGAGGATGGAGTCCGCAGGAAAGCAGAGAGGGCCAAATTGTCTGGGGCATTTGAAGAGGTTCCAGGAGGCAGTGAGAACCAGCATTACTTTTCCCCGCTGGCACCTTTGCTGTGGCAGCAAAAGCTGGACGTTTGTCTTTTTTGCTCCGGAGGCTGCCGAAAGCGAAAACAGGTGCTTTTGAGGATGGAGTCCGCAGGAAAGCAGAGAGGGCCAAATTGTCTGGGGCATTTGAAGAGGTTCCAGGAGGCAGTGAGAACCAGCATTACTTTTCCCCGCTGGCACCTTTGCTGTGGCAGCAAAAGCTGGACGTTTGTCTTTTATGCTCCGGAGGCTGCCGAAAGCGAAAATAGGTGCTTTTGAGGATGGAGTCCGCAGGAAAGCAGAGAGGGCCAAATTGTCTGGGGCATTTGAAAGAGTTCCAGGAGGCAGTGAGAACCAGCATTACTTTTCCCCGCTGGCACCTTTGCTGTGGCAGCAAAAGCTGGACGTTTGTCTTTTTTGCTCCGGAGGCTGCCGAAAGCGAAAACAGGTGCTTTTGACGATGGAGTCCGCAGGAAAGCAGAGAGGGCCAAATTGTCTGGGGCATTTGAAAGGGTTCCAGGAGGCAGTGAGAACCAGCATTACTTTTCCCCGCTGGCACCTTTGCTGTGGCAGCAAAAGCTGGACGTTTGTCTTTTTACCACCGGAGGGCGCCAAAAGTGAAAAAAGGCGCTTTTGAGGATAGAGTCCGCAGGAAAGCAGAGAGGGCCAAATTGTCAGGGGCATTTGAAAGGGTTCCAGGAGGCAGTGAGAACCAGCATTACTTTTCCCCGCTGGCACCTTTGCTGTGGCAGCAAAAGCTGGACGTTTGTCTTTTTTGCTCCGGACGCTGCCGAAAGCGAAAACAGGTGCTTTTGAGGATGGAGTCCGCAGGAAAGCAGAGAGGGCCAAATTGTCTGGGGCATTTGAAAGGGTTCCAGGAGGCAGTGAGAACCAGCATTACTTTTCCCCGCTGGCACCTTTGCTGTGGCAGCAAAAGCTGGACGTTTGTCTTTTTTGCTCCGGAGGCTGCCGAAAGCGAAAACAGGTGCTTTTGAGGATGGAGTCCGCAGGAAAGCAGAGAGGGCCAAATTGTCTGGGGCATTTGAAGAGGTTCCAGGAGGCAGTGAGAACCAGCATTACTTTTCCCCGCTGGCACCTTTGCTGTGGCAGCAAAAGCTGGACGTTTGTCTTTTTTGCTCCGGAGGCTGCCGAAAGCGAAAACAGGTGCTTTTGAGGATGGAGTCCGCAGGAAAGCAGAGAGGGCCAAATTGTCTGTGGCATTTGAAAGGGTTCCAGGAGGCAGTGAGAACCAGCATTACTTTTCCCCGCTGGCACCTTTGCTGTGGCAGCAAAAGCTGGACGTTTGTCTTTTTACCACCGGAGGGCGCCAAAAGTGAAAAAAGGCGCTTTTGAGGATAGAGTCCGCAGGAAAGCAGAGAGGGCCAAATTGTCAGGGGCATTTGAAAGGGTTCCAGGAGGCAGTGAGAACCAGCATTACTTTTCCCCGCTGGCACCTTTGCTGTGGCAGCAAAAGCTGGACGTTTGTCTTTTTTGCTCCGGACGCTGCCGAAAGCGAAAACAGGTGCTTTTGAGGATGGAGTCCGCAGGAAAGCAGAGAGGGCCAAATTGTCTGGGGCATTTGAAAGGGTTCCAGGAGGCAGTGAGAACCAGCATTACTTTTCCCCGCTGGCACCTTTGCTGTGGCAGCAAAAGCTGGACGTTTGTCTTTTTTGCTCCGGAGGCTGCCAAAAGCGAAAACAGGTGCTTTTGAGGATGGAGTCCGCAGGAAAGCAGAGAGGGCCAAATTGTCTGGGGCATTTGAAGAGGTTCCAGGAGGCAGTGAGAACTAGCATTACTTTTCCCCGCTGGCACCTTTGCTGTGGCAGCAAAAGCTGGACGTTTGTCTTTTTTGCTCCGGAGGCTGCCGAAAGCGAAAACAGGTGCTTTTGAGGATGGAGTCCGCAGGAAAGCAGAGAGGGCCAAATTGTCTGTGGCATTTGAAAGGGTTCCAGGAGGCAGTGAGAACCAGCATTACTTTTCCCCGCTGGCACCTTTGCTGTGGCAGCAAAAGCTGGACGTTTGTCTTTTTTGCTCCGGAAGTTGCCGAAAGCGAAAACAGGTGCTTTTGAAAATGGGGTCCGCAGGAAAGCAGAGAGGGCCAAATTGTCTGGGGCATTTGAAAGGGTTCCAGGAGGCAGTGAGAACCAGCATTACTTTTCCCCGCTGGCACCTTTGCTGTGGCAGCAAAAGCTGGACGTTTGTCTTTTTTGCTCCGGAGGTTGCCGAAAGCGAAAAAAGGTGCTTTTGAGGATGGAGTCCGCAGGAAAGCAGAGAGGGCCAAATTGTCTGTGGCATTTGAAAGGGTTCCAGGAGGCAGTGAGAACCAGCATTACTTTTCCCCGCTGGCACCTTTGCTGTGGCAGCAAAAGCTGGACGTTTGTCTTTTATGCTCCGGAGGCTGCCGAAAGCGAAAATAGGTGCTTTTGAGGATGGAGTCCGCAGGAAAGCAGAGAGGGCCAAATTGTCTGTGGCATTTGAAAGAGTTCCAGGAGGCAGTGAGAACCAGCATTACTTTTCCCCGCTGGCACCTTTGCTGTGGCAGCAAAAGCTGGACGTTTGTCTTTTTACCACCGGAGGGCGCCGAAAGTGAAAAAAGGCGCTTTTGAGGATAGAGTCCGCAGGAAAGCAGAGAGGGCCAAATTGTCAGGGGCATTTGAAAGGGTTCCAGGAGGCAGTGAGAACCAGCATTACTTTTCCCCGCTGGCACCTTTGCTGTGGCAGCAAAAGCTGGACGTTTGTCTTTTTTGCTCCGGAGGCTGCCGAAAGCGAAAACAGGTGCTTTTGAGGATGGAGTCCGCAGGAAAGCAGAGAGGGCCAAATTGTCTGTGGCATTTGAAAGGGTTCCAGGAGGCAGTGAGAACCAGCATTACTTTTCCCCGCTGGCACCTTTGCTGTGGCAGCAAAAGCTGGACGTTTGTCTTTTTTGCTCCGGAGGCTGCCGAAAGCGAAAACAGGTGCTTTTGAGGATGGAGTCCGCAGGAAAGCAGAGAGGGCCAAATTGTCTGTGGCATTTGAAAGGGTTCCAGGAGGCAGTGAGAACCAGCATTACTTTTCCCCGCTGGCACCTTTGCTGTGGCAGCAAAAGCTGGACGTTTGTCTTTTTTGCTCCGGAAGTTGCCGAAAGCGAAAACAGGTGCTTTTGAGGATGGGGTCCGCAGGAAAGCAGAGAGGGCCAAATTGTCTGTGGCATTTGAAAGGGTTCCAGGAGGCAGTGAGAACCAGCATTACTTTTCCCCGCTGGCACCTTTGCTGTGGCAGCAAAAGCTGGACGTTTGTCTTTTTTGCTCCGGAGGTTGCCGAAAGCGAAAACAGGTGCTTTTGAGGATGGAGTCCGCAGGAAAGCAGAGAGGGCCAAATTGTCTGTGGCATTTGAAAGGGTTCCAGGAGGCAGTGAGAACCAGCATTACTTTTCCCCGCTGGCACCTTTGCTGTGGCAGCAAAAGCTGGACGTTTGTCTTTTATGCTCCGGAGGCTGCCGAAAGCGAAAATAGGTGCTTTTGAGGATGGAGTCCGCAGGAAAGCAGAGAGGGCCAAATTGTCTGTGGCATTTGAAAGAGTTCCAGGAGGCAGTGAGAACCAGCATTACTTTTCCCCGCTGGCACCTTTGCTGTGGCAGCAAAAGCTGGACGTTTGTCTTTTTACCACCGGAGGGCGCCGAAAGTGAAAAAAGGCGCTTTTGAGGATAGAGTCCGCAGGAAAGCAGAGAGGGCCAAATTGTCTGGGGCATTTGAAAGGGTTCCAGGAGGCAGTGAGAACCAGCATTACTTTTCCCCGCTGGCACCTTTGCTGTGGCAGCAAAAGCTGGACGTTTGTCTTTTTTGCTCCAGAGGCTGCCGAAAGCGAAAACAGGTGCTTTTGAGGATGGAGTCCGCAGGAAAGCAGAGAGGGCCAAATTGTCTGTGGCATTTGAAAGGGTTCCAGGAGGCAGTGAGAACCAGCATTACTTTTCCCCGCTGGCACTTTTGCTGTGGCAGCAAAAGCTGGACGTTTGTCTTTTTTGCTCCGGAGGTTGCCAAAAGCGAAAACAGGTGCTTTTGAGGATGGAGTCCGCAGGAAAGCAGAGAGGGCCAAATTGTCTGGGGCATTTGAAGAGGTTCCAGGAGGCAGTGAGAACCAGCATTACTTTTCCCCGCTGGCACCTTTGCTGTGGCAGCAAAAGCTGGACGTTTGTCTTTTTTGCTCCGGAGGCTGCCGAAAGCGAAAACAGGTGCTTTTGAGGATGGAGTCCGCAGGAAAGCAGAGAGGGCCAAATTGTCTGGGGCATTTGAAGAGGTTCCAGGAGGCAGTGAGAACCAGCATTACTTTTCCCCGCTGGCACCTTTGCTGTGGCAGCAAAAGCTGGACGTTTGTCTTTTATGCTCCGGAGGCTGCCGAAAGCGAAAATAGGTGCTTTTGAGGATGGAGTCCGCAGGAAAGCAGAGAGGGCCAAATTGTCTGGGGCATTTGAAAGAGTTCCAGGAGGCAGTGAGAACCAGCATTACTTTTCCCCGCTGGCACCTTTGCTGTGGCAGCAAAAGCTGGACGTTTGTCTTTTATGCTCCGGAGGCTGCCGAAAGCGAAAACAGGTGCTTTTGAGGATGGAGTCCGCAGGAAAGCAGAGAGGGCCAAATTGTCTGGGGCATTTGAAGAGGTTCCAGGAGGCAGTGAGAACCAGCATTACTTTTCCCCGCTGGCACCTTTGCTGTGGCAGCAAAAGCTGGACGTTTGTCTTTTTTGCTCCGGAGGTTGCCGAAAGCGAAAACAGGTGCTTTTGAGGATGGAGTCCGCAGGAAAGCAGAGAGGGCCAAATTGTCTGTGGCATTTGAAAGGGTTCCAGGAGGCAGTGAGAACCAGCATTACTTTTCCCCGCTGGCACCTTTGCTGTGGCAGCAAAAGCTGGACGTTTGTCTTTTTTGCTCCGGAGGCTGCCGAAAGCGAAAACAGGTGCTTTTGAGGATGGAGTCCACAGGAAAGCAGAGAGGGCCAAATTGTCTGTGGCATTTGAAAGGGTTCCAGGAGGCAGTGAGAACCAGCATTACTTTTCCCCGCTGGCACCTTTGCTGTGGCAGCAAAAGCTGGACGTTTGTCTTTTATGCTCCGGAGGCTGCCGAAAGCGAAAATAGGTGCTTTTGAGGATGGAGTCCGCAGGAAAGCAGAGAGGGCCAAATTGTCTGTGGCATTTGAAAGAGTTCCAGGAGGCAGTGAGAACCAGCATTACTTTTCCCCGCTGGCACCTTTGCTGTGGCAGCAAAAGCTGGACGTTTGTCTTTTTACCACCTGAGGGCGCCGAAAGTGAAAAAAGGCGCTTTTGAGGATAGAGTCCGCAGGAAAGCAGAGAGGGCCAAATTGTCTGGGGCATTTGAAAGGGTTCCAGGAGGCAGTGAGAACCAGCATTACTTTTCCCCGCTGGCACCTTTGCTGTGGCAGCAAAAGCTGGACGTTTGTCTTTTTTGCTCCAGAGGCTGCCGAAAGCGAAAACAGGTGCTTTTGAGGATGGAGTCCGCAGGAAAGCAGAGAGGGCCAAATTGTCTGTGGCATTTGAAAGGGTTCCAGGAGGCAGTGAGAACCAGCATTACTTTTCCCCGCTGGCACTTTTGCTGTGGCAGCAAAAGCTGGACGTTTGTCTTTTTTGCTCCGGAGGTTGCCAAAAGCGAAAACAGGTGCTTTTGAGGATGGAGTCCGCAGGAAAGCAGAGAGGGCCAAATTGTCTGGGGCATTTGAAGAGGTTCCAGGAGGCAGTGAGAACCAGCATTACTTTTCCCCGCTGGCACCTTTGCTGTGGCAGCAAAAGCTGGACGTTTGTCTTTTTTGCTCCGGAGGTTGCCAAAAGCGAAAACAGGTGCTTTTGAGGATGGAGTCCGCAGGAAAGCAGAGAGGGCCAAATTGTCTGTGGCATTTGAAAGGGTTCCAGGAGGCAGTGAGAACCAGCATTACTTTTCCCCGCTGGCACCTTTGCTGTGGCAGCAAAAGCTGGACGTTTGTCTTTTTTGCTCCGGAGGCTGCCGAAAGCGAAAACAGGTGCTTTTGAGGATGGAGTCCGCAGGAAAGCAGAGAGGGCCAAATTGTCTGGGGCATTTGAAAGGGTTCCAGGAGGCAGTGAGAACCAGCATTACTTTTCCCCGCTGGCACCTTTGCTGTGGCAGCAAAAGCTGGACGTTTGTCTTTTTACCACCGGAGGGCGCCAAAAGTGAAAAAAGGCGCTTTTGAGGATAGAGTCCGCAGGAAAGCAGAGAGGGCCAAATTGTCAGGGGCATTTGAAAGGGTTCCAGGAGGCAGTGAGAACCAGCATTACTTTTCCCCGCTGGCACCTTTGCTGTGGCAGCAAAAGCTGGACGTTTGTCTTTTTTGCTCCGGAGGCTGCCGAAAGCGAAAACAGGTGCTTTTGAGGATGGAGTCCGCAGGAAAGCAGAGAGGGCCAAATTGTCTGTGGCATTTGAAAGGGTTCCAGGAGGCAGTGAGAACCAGCATTACTTTTCCCCGCTGGCACCTTTGCTGTGGCAGCAAAAGCTGGACATTTGTCTTTTTTGCTCCGGAGGCTGCCAAAAGCGAAAACAGGTGCTTTTGAGGATGGAGTCCGCAGGAAAGCAGAGAGGGCCAAATTGTCTGTGGCATTTGAAAGAGTTCCAGGAGGCAGTGAGAACCAGCATTACTTTTCCCCGCTGGCACCTTTGCTGTGGCAGCAAAAGCTGGACGTTTGTCTTTTTTGCTCCGGAGGCTGCCGAAAGCGAAAACAGGTGCTTTTGAGGATGGAGTCCGCAGGAAAGCAGAGAGGGCCAAATTGTCTGTGGCATTTGAAAGGGTTCCAGGAGGCAGTGAGAACCAGCATTACTTTTCCCCGCTGGCACCTTTGCTGTGGCAGCAAAAGCTGGACGTTTGTCTTTTTTGCTCCGGAAGTTGCCGAAAGCGAAAACAGGTGCTTTTGAAAATGGGGTCCGCAGGAAAGCAGAGAGGGCCAAATTGTCTGTGGCATTTGAAAGGGTTCCAGGAGGCAGTGAGAACCAGCATTACTTTTCCCCGCTGGCACCTTTGCTGTGGCAGCAAAAGCTGGACGTTTGTCTTTTTACCACCGGAGGGCGCCGAAAGTGAAAAAAGGCGCTTTTGAGGATAGAGTCCGCAGGAAAGCAGAGAGGGCCAAATTGTCAGGGGCATTTGAAAGGGTTCCAGGAGGCAGTGAGAACCAGCATTACTTTTCCCCGCTGGCACCTTTGCTGTGGCAGCAAAAGCTGGACGTTTGTCTTTTTTGCTCCGGACGCTGCCGAAAGCGAAAACAGGTGCTTTTGAGGATGGAGTCCGCAGGAAAGCAGAGAGGGCCAAATTGTCTGTGGCATTTGAAAGGGTTCCAGGAGGCAGTGAGAACCAGCATTACTTTTCCCCGCTGGCACCTTTGCTGTGGCAGCAAAAGCTGGACGTTTGTCTTTTTTGCTCCGGAGGCTGCCGAAAGCGAAAACAGGTGCTTTTGAGGATGGAGTCCGCAGGAAAGCAGAGAGGGCCAAATTGTCTGGGGCATTTGAAAGGGTTCCAGGAGGCAGTGAGAACCAGCATTACTTTTCCCCGCTGGCACCTTTGCTGTGGCAGCAAAAGCTGGACGTTTGTCTTTTTTGCTCCGGAGGTTGCCGAAAGCGAAAACAGGTGCTTTTGAGGATGGAGTCCGCAGGAAAGCAGAGAGGGCCAAATTGTCTGTGGCATTTGAAAGGGTTCCAGGAGGCAGTGAGAACCAGCATTACTTTTCCCCGCTGGCACCTTTGCTGTGGCAGCAAAAGCTGGACGTTTGTCTTTTATGCTCCGGAGGCTGCCGAAAGCGAAAATAGGTGCTTTTGAGGATGGAGTCCGCAGGAAAGCAGAGAGGGCCAAATTGTCTGTGGCATTTGAAAGAGTTCCAGGAGGCAGTGAGAACCAGCATTACTTTTCCCCGCTGGCACCTTTGCTGTGGCAGCAAAAGCTGGACGTTTGTCTTTTTACCACCGGAGGGCGCCGAAAGTGAAAAAAGGCGCTTTTGAGGATAGAGTCCGCAGGAAAGCAGAGAGGGCCAAATTGTCTGGGGCATTTGAAAGGGTTCCAGGAGGCAGTGAGAACCAGCTTTACTTTTCCCCGCTGGCACCTTTGCTGTGGCAGCAAAAGCTGGACGTTTGTCTTTTTTGCTCCAGAGGCTGCCGAAAGCGAAAACAGGTGCTTTTGAGGATGGAGTCCGCAGGAAAGCAGAGAGGGCCAAATTGTCTGTGGCATTTGAAAGGGTTCCAGGAGGCAGTGAGAACCAGCATTACTTTTCCCCGCTGGCACTTTTGCTGTGGCAGCAAAAGCTGGACGTTTGTCTTTTTTGCTCCGGAGGTTGCCAAAAGCGAAAACAGGTGCTTTTGAGGATGGAGTCCGCAGGAAAGCAGAGAGGGCCAAATTGTCTGGGGCATTTGAAGAGGTTCCAGGAGGCAGTGAGAACCAGCATTACTTTTCCCCGCTGGCACCTTTGCTGTGGCAGCAAAAGCTGGACGTTTGTCTTTTTTGCTCCGGAGGCTGCCGAAAGCGAAAACAGGTGCTTTTGAGGATGGAGTCCGCAGGAAAGCAGAGAGGGCCAAATTGTCTGGGGCATTTGAAAGGGTTCCAGGAGGCAGTGAGAACCAGCATTACTTTTCCCCGCTGGCACCTTTGCTGTGGCAGCAAAAGCTGGACGTTTGTCTTTTTTGCTCCGGAGGCTGCCGAAAGCGAAAACAGGTGCTTTTGAGGATGGAGTCCGCAGGAAAGCAGAGAGGGCCAAATTGTCTGGGGCATTTGAAAGGGTTCCAGGAGGCAGTGAGAACCAGCATTACTTTTCCCCGCTGGCACCTTTGCTGTGGCAGCAAAATTTGGACGTTTGTCTTTTTACCACCGGAGGGCGCCGAAAGTGAAAAAAGGCGCTTTTGAGGATAGAGTCCGCAGGAAAGCAGAGAGGGCCAAATTGTCAGGGGCATTTGAAAGGGTTCCAGGAGGCAGTGAGAACCAGCATTACTTTTCCCCGCTGGCACCTTTGCTGTGGCAGCAAAAGCTGGACGTTTGTCTTTTTTGCTCCGGAGGCTGCCGAAAGCGAAAACAGGTGCTTTTGAGGATGGAGTCCGCAGGAAAGCAGAGAGGGCCAAATTGTCTGGGGCATTTGAAAGGGTTCCAGGAGGCAGTGAGAACCAGCATTACTTTTCCCCGCTGGCACCTTTGCTGTGGCAGCAAAAGCTGGACGTTTGTCTTTTTTGCTCCGGAGGCTGCCAAAAGCGAAAACAGGTGCTTTTGAGGATGGAGTCCGCAGGAAAGCAGAGAGGGCCAAATTGTCTGGGGCATTTGAAGAGGTTCCAGGAGGCAGTGAGAACCAGCATTACTTTTCCCCGCTGGCACCTTTGCTGTGGCAGCAAAAGCTGGACGTTTGTCTTTTTTGCTCCGGAGGCTGCCGAAAGCGAAAACAGGTGCTTTTGAGGATGGAGTCCGCAGGAAAGCAGAGAGGGCCAAATTGTCTGTGGCATTTGAAAGGGTTCCAGGAGGCAGTGAGAACCAGCATTACTTTTCCCCGCTGGCACCTTTGCTGTGGCAGCAAAAGCTGGACGTTTGTCTTTTTTGCTCCGGAAGTTGCCGAAAGCGAAAACAGGTGCTTTTGAAAATGGGGTCCGCAGGAAAGCAGAGAGGGCCAAATTGTCTGTGGCATTTGAAAGGGTTCCAGGAGGCATTGAGAACCAGCATTACTTTTCCCCGCTGGCACCTTTGCTGTGGCAGCAAAAGCTGGACGTTTGTCTTTTTTGCTCCGGAGGTTGCCGAAAGCGAAAACAGGTGCTTTTGAGGATGGAGTCCGCAGGAAAGCAGAGAGGGCCAAATTGTCTGTGGCATTTGAAAGGGTTCCAGGAGGCAGTGAGAACCAGCATTACTTTTCCCCGCTGGCACCTTTGCTGTGGCAGCAAAAGCTGGACGTTTGTCTTTTATGCTCCGGAGGCTGCCGAAAGCGAAAATAGGTGCTTTTGAGGATGGAGTCCGCAGGAAAGCAGAGAGGGCCAAATTGTCTGTGGCATTTGAAAGGGTTCCAGGAGGCAGTGAGAACCAGCATTACTTTTCCCCGCTGGCACCTTTGCTGTGGCAGCAAAAGCTGGACGTTTGTCTTTTATGCTCCGGAGGCTGCCGAAAGCGAAAATAGGTGCTTTTGAGGATGGAGTCCGCAGGAAAGCAGAGAGGGCCAAATTGTCTGTGGCATTTGAAAGAGTTCCAGGAGGCAGTGAGAACCAGCATTACTTTTCCCCGCTGGCACCTTTGCTGTGGCAGCAAAAGCTGGACGTTTGTCTTTTTACCACCGGAGGGCGCCGAAAGTGAAAAAAGGCGCTTTTGAGGATAGAGTCCGCAGGAAAGCAGAGAGGGCCAAATTGTCTGTGGCATTTGAAAGGGTTCCAGGAGGCAGTGAGAACCAGCTTTACTTTTCCCCGCTGGCACCTTTGCTGTGGCAGCAAAAGCTGGACGTTTGTCTTTTTTGCTCCAGAGGCTGCCGAAAGCGAAAACAGGTGCTTTTGAGGATGGAGTCCGCAGGAAAGCAGAGAGGGCCAAATTGTCTGGGGCATTTGAAAGGGTTCCAGGAGGCAGTGAGAACCAGCATTACTTTTCCCCGCTGGCACTTTTGCTGTGGCAGCAAAAGCTGGACGTTTGTCTTTTTTGCTCCGGAGGTTGCCAAAAGCGAAAACAGGTGCTTTTGAGGATGGAGTCCGCAGGAAAGCAGAGAGGGCCAAATTGTCTGGGGCATTTGAAGAGGTTCCAGGAGGCAGTGAGAACCAGCATTACTTTTCCCCGCTGGCACCTTTGCTGTGGCAGCAAAAGCTGGACGTTTGTCTTTTTTGCTCCGGAGGCTGCCGAAAGCGAAAACAGGTGCTTTTGAGGATGGAGTCCGCAGGAAAGCAGAGAGGGCCAAATTGTCTGTGGCATTTGAAGAGGTTCCAGGAGGCAGTGAGAACCAGCATTACTTTTCCCCGCTGGCACCTTTGCTGTGGCAGCAAAAGCTGGACGTTTGTCTTTTTTGCTCCGGAGGTTGCCGAAAGCGAAAACAGGTGCTTTTGAGGATGGAGTCCGTAGGAAAGCAGAGAGGGCCAAATTGTCTGTGGCATTTGAAAGGGTTCCAGGAGGCAGTGAGAACCAGCATTACTTTTCCCCGCTGGCACCTTTGCTGTGGCAGCAAAAGCTGGACGTTTGTCTTTTTTGCTCCGGAGGCTGCCAAAAGCGAAAACAGGTGCTTTTGAGGATGGAGTCCACAGGAAAGCAGAGAGGGCCAAATTGTCTGTGGCATTTGAAAGGGTTCCAGGAGGCAGTGAGAACCAGCATTACTTTTCCCCGCTGGCACCTTTGCTGTGGCAGCAAAAGCTGGACGTTTGTCTTTTATGCTCCGGAGGCTGCCGAAAGCGAAAATAGGTGCTTTTGAGGATGGAGTCCGCAGGAAAGCAGAGAGGGCCAAATTGTCTGTGGCATTTGAAAGAGTTCCAGGAGGCAGTGAGAACCAGCATTACTTTTCCCCGCTGGCACCTTTGCTGTGGCAGCAAAAGCTGGACGTTTGTCTTTTTACCACCGGAGGGCGCCGAAAGTGAAAAAAGGCGCTTTTGAGGATAGAGTCCGCAGGAAAGCAGAGAGGGCCAAATTGTCTGGGGCATTTGAAAGGGTTCCAGGAGGCAGTGAGAACCAGCATTACTTTTCCCCGCTGGCACCTTTGCTGTGGCAGCAAAAGCTGGACGTTTGTCTTTTTTGCTCCAGAGGCTGCCGAAAGCGAAAACAGGTGCTTTTGAGGATGGAGTCCGCAGGAAAGCAGAGAGGGCCAAATTGTCTGTGGCATTTGAAAGGGTTCCAGGAGGCAGTGAGAACCAGCATTACTTTTCCCCGCTGGCACTTTTGCTGTGGCAGCAAAAGCTGGACGTTTGTCTTTTTTGCTCCGGAGGTTGCCAAAAGCGAAAACAGGTGCTTTTGAGGATGGAGTCCGCAGGAAAGCAGAGAGGGCCAAATTGTCTGGGGCATTTGAAGAGGTTCCAGGAGGCAGTGAGAACCAGCATTACTTTTCCCCGCTGGCACCTTTGCTGTGGCAGCAAAAGCTGGATGTTTGTCTTTTTTGCTCCGGAGGTTGCCAAAAGCGAAAACAGGTGCTTTTGAGGATGGAGTCCGCAGGAAAGCAGAGAGGGCCAAATTGTCTGTGGCATTTGAAAGGGTTCCAGGAGGCAGTGAGAACCAGCATTACTTTTCCCCGCTGGCACCTTTGCTGTGGCAGCAAAAGCTGGACGTTTGTCTCTTTTGCTCCGGAGGCTGCCGAAAGCGAAAACAGGTGCTTTTGAGGATGGAGTCCGCAGGAAAGCAGAGAGGGCCAAATTGTCTGTGGCATTTGAAAGGGTTCCAGGAGGCAGTGAGAACCAGCATTACTTTTCCCCGCTGGCACCTTTGCTGTGGCAGCAAAAGCTGGACGTTTGTCTTTTTTGCTCCGGAGGCTGCCAAAAGCGAAAACAGGTGCTTTTGAGGATGGAGTCCGCAGGAAAGCAGAGAGGGCCAAATTGTCTGTGGCATTTGAAAGGGTTCCAGGAGGCAGTGAGAACCAGCATTACTTTTCCCCGCTGGCACCTTTGCTGTGGCAGCAAAAGCTGGACGTTTGTCTTTTTTGCTCCGGAGGCTGCCAAAAGCGAAAACAGGTGCTTTTGAGGATGGAGTCCGCAGGAAAGCAGAGAGGGCCAAATTGTCTGGGGCATTTGAAGAGGTTCCAGGAGGCAGTGAGAACCAGCATTACTTTTCCCCGCTGGCACCTTTGCTGTGGCAGCAAAAGCTGGACGTTTGTCTTTTTTGCTCCGGAGGCTGCCGAAAGCGAAAACAGGTGCTTTTGAGGATGGAGTCCGCAGGAAAGCAGAGAGGGCCAAATTGTCTGTGGCATTTGAAAGGGTTCCAGGAGGCAGTGAGAACCAGCATTACTTTTCCCCGCTGGCACCTTTGCTGTGGCAGCAAAAGCTGGACGTTTGTCTTTTTTGCTCCGGAAGTTGCCGAAAGCGAAAACAGGTGCTTTTGAAAATGGGGTCCGCAGGAAAGCAGAGAGGGCCAAATTGTCTGTGGCATTTGAAAGGGTTCCAGGAGGCAGTGAGAACCAGCATTACTTTTCCCCGCTGGCACCTTTGCTGTGGCAGCAAAAGCTGGACGTTTGTCTTTTTTGCTCCGGAGGTTGCCGAAAGCGAAAACAGGTGCTTTTGAGGATGGAGTCCGCAGGAAAGCAGAGAGGGCCAAATTGTCTGTGGCATTTGAAAGGGTTCCAGGAGGCAGTGAGAACCAGCATTACTTTTCCCTGCTGGCACCTTTGCTGTGGCAGCAAAAGCTGGACGTTTGTCTTTTATGCTCCGGAGGCTGCCGAAAGCGAAAATAGGTGCTTTTGAGGATGGAGTCCGCAGGAAAGCAGAGAGGGCCAAATTGTCTGTGGCATTTGAAAGAGTTCCAGGAGGCAGTGAGAACCAGCATTACTTTTCCCCGCTGGCACCTTTGCTGTGGCAGCAAAAGCTGGACGTTTGTCTTTTTACCACCGGAGGGCGCCGAAAGTGAAAAAAGGCGCTTTTGAGGATAGAGTCCGCAGGAAAGCAGAGAGGGCCAAATTGTCAGGGGCATTTGAAAGGGTTCCAGGAGGCAGTGAGAACCAGCATTACTTTTCCCCGCTGGCACCTTTGCTGTGGCAGCAAAAGCTGGACGTTTGTCTTTTTTGCTCCGGAGGCTGCCGAAAGCGAAAACAGGTGCTTTTGAGGATGGAGTCCGCAGGAAAGCAGAGAGGGCCAAATTGTCTGTGGCATTTGAAAGAGTTCCAGGAGGCAGTGAGAACCAGCATTACTTTTCCCCGCTGGCACCTTTGCTGTGGCAGCAAAAGCTGGACGTTTGTCTTTTTACCACCGGAGGGCGCCGAAAGTGAAAAAAGGCGCTTTTGAGGATAGAGTCCGCAGGAAAGCAGAGAGGGCCAAATTGTCTGTGGCATTTGAAAGGGTTCCAGGAGGCAGTGAGAACCAGCTTTACTTTTCCCCGCTGGCACCTTTGCTGTGGCAGCAAAAGCTGGACGTTTGTCTTTTTTGCTCCAGAGGCTGCCGAAAGCGAAAACAGGTGCTTTTGAGGATGGAGTCCGCAGGAAAGCAGAGAGGGCCAAATTGTCTGTGGCATTTGAAAGGGTTCCAGGAGGCAGTGAGAACCAGCATTACTTTTCCCCGCTGGCACCTTTGCTGTGGCAGCAAAAGCTGGACGTTTGTCTTTTTTGCTCCGGAAGTTGCCGAAAGCGAAAACAGGTGCTTTTGAAAATGGGGTCCGCAGGAAAGCAGAGAGGGCCAAATTGTCTGGGGCATTTGAAAGGGTTCCAGGAGGCAGTGAGAACCAGCATTACTTTTCCCCGCTGGCACCTTTGCTGTGGCAGCAAAAGCTGGACGTTTGTCTTTTTTGCTCCGGAGGTTGCCGAAAGCGAAAACAGGTGCTTTTGAGGATGGAGTCCGCAGGAAAGCAGAGAGGGCCAAATTGTCTGTGGCATTTGAAAGGGTTCCAGGAGGCAGTGAGAACCAGCATTACTTTTCCCTGCTGGCACCTTTGCTGTGGCAGCAAAAGCTGGACGTTTGTCTTTTATGCTCCGGAGGCTGCCGAAAGCGAAAATAGGTGCTTTTGAGGATGGAGTCCGCAGGAAAGCAGAGAGGGCCAAATTGTCTGTGGCATTTGAAAGAGTTCCAGGAGGCAGTGAGAACCAGCATTACTTTTCCCCGCTGGCACCTTTGCTGTGGCAGCAAAAGCTGGACGTTTGTCTTTTTACCACCGGAGGGCGCCGAAAGTGAAAAAAGGCGCTTTTGAGGATAGAGTCCGCAGGAAAGCAGAGAGGGCCAAATTGTCAGGGGCATTTGAAAGGGTTCCAGGAGGCAGTGAGAACCAGCATTACTTTTCCCCGCTGGCACCTTTGCTGTGGCAGCAAAAGCTGGACGTTTGTCTTTTTTGCTCCGGAGGCTGCCGAAAGCGAAAACAGGTGCTTTTGAGGATGGAGTCCGCAGGAAAGCAGAGAGGGCCAAATTGTCTGTGGCATTTGAAAGGGTTCCAGGAGGCAGTGAGAACCAGCATTACTTTTCCCCGCTGGCACCTTTGCTGTGGCAGCAAAAGCTGGACGTTTGTCTTTTTTGCTCCGGAGGCTGCCGAAAGCGAAAACAGGTGCTTTTGAGGATGGAGTCCGCAGGAAAGCAGAGAGGGCCAAATTGTCTGTGGCATTTGAAAGGGTTCCAGGAGGCAGTGAGAACCAGCATTACTTTTCCCCGCTGGCACCTTTGCTGTGGCAGCAAAAGCTGGACGTTTGTCTTTTTTGCTCCGGAAGTTGCCGAAAGCGAAAACAGGTGCTTTTGAGGATGGGGTCCGCAGGAAAGCAGAGAGGGCCAAATTGTCTGTGGCATTTGAAAGGGTTCCAGGAGGCAGTGAGAACCAGCATTACTTTTCCCCGCTGGCACCTTTGCTGTGGCAGCAAAAGCTGGACGTTTGTCTTTTTTGCTCCAGAGGTTGCCGAAAGCGAAAACAGGTGCTTTTGAGGATGGAGTCCGCAGGAAAGCAGAGAGGGCCAAATTGTCTGTGGCATTTGAAAGGGTTCCAGGAGGCAGTGAGAACCAGCATTACTTTTCCCCGCTGGCACCTTTGCTGTGGCAGCAAAAGCTGGACGTTTGTCTTTTATGCTCCGGAGGCTGCCGAAAGCGAAAATAGGTGCTTTTGAGGATGGAGTCCGCAGGAAAGCAGAGAGGGCCAAATTGTCTGTGGCATTTGAAAGAGTTCCAGGAGGCAGTGAGAACCAGCATTACTTTTCCCCGCTGGCACCTTTGCTGTGGCAGCAAAAGCTGGACGTTTGTCTTTTTACCACCGGAGGGCGCCGAAAGTGAAAAAAGGCGCTTTTGAGGATAGAGTCCGCAGGAAAGCAGAGAGGGCCAAATTGTCTGGGGCATTTGAAAGGGTTCCAGGAGGCAGTGAGAACCAGCTTTACTTTTCCCCGCTGGCACCTTTGCTGTGGCAGCAAAAGCTGGACGTTTGTCTTTTTTGCTCCGGAGGCTGCCGAAAGCGAAAACAGGTGCTTTTGAGGATGGAGTCCGCAGGAAAGCAGAGAGGGCCAAATTGTCTGTGGCATTTGAAAGGGTTCCAGGAGGCAGTGAGAACCAGCATTACTTTTCCCCGCTGGCACTTTTGCTGTGGCAGCAAAAGCTGGACGTTTGTCTTTTTTGCTCCGGAGGTTGCCAAAAGCGAAAACAGGTGCTTTTGAGGATGGAGTCCGCAGGAAAGCAGAGAGGGCCAAATTGTCTGTGGCATTTGAAGAGGTTCCAGGAGGCAGTGAGAACCAGCATTACTTTTCCCCGCTGGCACCTTTGCTGTGGCAGCAAAAGCTGGACGTTTGTCTTTTTTGCTCCGGAGGTTGCCAAAAGCGAAAACAGGTGCTTTTGAGGATGGAGTCCGCAGGAAAGCAGAGAGGGCCAAATTGTCTGTGGCATTTGAAAGGGTTCCAGGAGGCAGTGAGAACCAGCATTACTTTTCCCCGCTGGCACCTTTGCTGTGGCAGCAAAAGCTGGACGTTTGTCTTTTTTGCTCCGGAGGCTGCCGAAAGCGAAAACAGGTGCTTTTGAGGATGGAGTCCGCAGGAAAGCAGAGAGGGCCAAATTGTCTGGGGCATTTGAAAGGGTTCCAGGAGGCAGTGAGAACCAGCATTACTTTTCCCCGCTGGCACCTTTGCTGTGGCAGCAAAAGCTGGACGTTTGTCTTTTTACCACCGGAGGGCGCCGAAAGTGAAAAAAGGCGCTTTTGAGGATAGAGTCCGCAGGAAAGCAGAGAGGGCCAAATTGTCAGGGGCATTTGAAAGGGTTCCAGGAGGCAGTGAGAACCAGCATTACTTTTCCCCGCTGGCACCTTTGCTGTGGAAGCAAAAGCTGGACGTTTGTCTTTTTTGCTCCGGACGCTGCCGAAAGCGAAACAGGTGCTTTTGAGGATGGAGTCCGCAGGAAAGCAGAGAGGGCCAAATTGTCTGTGGCATTTGAAAGGGTTCCAGGAGGCAGTGAGAACCAGCATTACTTTTCCCCGCTGGCACCTTTGCTGTGGCAGCAAAAGCTGGACGTTTGTCTTTTTTGCTCCGGAGGCTGCCAAAAGCGAAAACAGGTGCTTTTGAGGATGGAGTCCGCAGGAAAGCAGAGAGGGCCAAATTGTCTGTGGCATTTGAAAGGGTTCCAGGAGGCAGTGAGAACCAGCATTACTTTTCCCCGCTGGCACCTTTGCTGTGGCAGCAAAAGCTGGACGTTTGTCTTTTTTGCTCCGGAAGTTGCCGAAAGCGAAAACAGGTGCTTTTGAGGATGGGGTCCGCAGGAAAGCAGAGAGGGCCAAATTGTCTGGGGCATTTGAAAGGGTTCCAGGAGGCAGTGAGAACCAGCATTACTTTTCCCCGCTGGCACCTTTGCTGTGGCAGCAAAAGCTGGACGTTTGTCTTTTTTGCTCCGGAGGCTGCCGAAAGCGAAAACAGGTGCTTTTGAGGATGGAGTCCGCAGGAAAGCAGAGAGGGCCAAATTGTCTGTGGCATTTGAAAGGGTTCCAGGAGGCAGTGAGAACCAGCATTACTTTTCCCCGCTGGCACCTTTGCTGTGGCAGCAAAAGCTGGACGTTTGTCTTTTTTGCTCCGGAGGCTGCCGAAAGCGAAAACAGGTGCTTTTGAGGATGGAGTCCACAGGAAAGCAGAGAGGGCCAAATTGTCAGGGGCATTTGAAAGGGTTCCAGGAGGCAGTGAGAACCAGCATTACTTTTCCCCGCTGGCACCTTTGCTGTGGCAGCAAAAGCTGGACGTTTGTCTTTTATGCTCCGGAGGCTGCCGAAAGCGAAAATAGGTGCTTTTGAGGATGGAGTCCGCAGGAAAGCAGAGAGGGCCAAATTGTCTGTGGCATTTGAAAGAGTTCCAGGAGGCAGTGAGAACCAGCATTACTTTTCCCCGCTGGCACCTTTGCTGTGGCAGCAAAAGCTGGACGTTTGTCTTTTTACCACCGGAGGGCGCCGAAAGTGAAAAAAGGCGCTTTTGAGGATAGAGTCCGCAGGAAAGCAGAGAGGGCCAAATTGTCTGGGGCATTTGAAAGGGTTCCAGGAGGCAGTGAGAACCAGCTTTACTTTTCCCCGCTGGCACCTTTGCTGTGGCAGCAAAAGCTGGACGTTTGTCTTTTTTGCTCCGGAGGCTGCCGAAAGCGAAAACAGGTGCTTTTGAGGATGGAGTCCGCAGGAAAGCAGAGAGGGCCAAATTGTCTGGGGCATTTGAAGAGGTTCCAGGAGGCAGTGAGAACCAGCATTACTTTTCCCCGCTGGCACCTTTGCTGTGGCAGCAAAAGCTGGACGTTTGTCTTTTTTGCTCCGGAGGCTGCCGAAAGCGAAAACAGGTGCTTTTGAGGATGGAGTCCGCAGGAAAGCAGAGAGGGCCAAATTGTCTGTGGCATTTGAAAGGGTTCCAGGAGGCAGTGAGAACCAGCATTACTTTTCCCCGCTGGCACCTTTGCTGTGGCAGCAAAAGCTGGACGTTTGTCTTTTTTGCTCCGGAGGCTGCCAAAAGCGAAAACAGGTGCTTTTGAGGATGGAGTCCGCAGGAAAGCAGAGAGGGCCAAATTGTCTGGGGCATTTGAAGAGGTTCCAGGAGGCAGTGAGAACCAGCATTACTTTTCCCCGCTGGCACCTTTGCTGTGGCAGCAAAAGCTGGACGTTTGTCTTTTTTGCTCCGGAGGCTGCCGAAAGCGAAAACAGGTGCTTTTGAGGATGGAGTCCGCAGGAAAGCAGAGAGGGCCAAATTGTCTGGGGCATTTGAAAGGGTTTCCAGGAGGCAGTGAGAACCAGCATTACTTTTCCCCGCTGGCACCTTTGCTGTGGCAGCAAAAGCTGGACGTTTGTCTTTTTTGCTCCGGAGGCTGCCGAAAGCGAAAACAGGTGCTTTTGAGGATGGAGTCCGCAGGAAAGCAGAGAGGGCCAAATTGTCTGTGGCATTTGAAAGGGTTCCAGGAGGCAGTGAGAACCAGCATTACTTTTCCCCGCTGGCACCTTTGCTGTGGCAGCAAAAGCTGGACGTTTGTCTTTTTTGCTCCGGAGGCTGCCGAAAGCGAAAACAGGTGCTTTTGAGGATGGAGTCCGCAGGAAAGCAGAGAGGGCCAAATTGTCTGTGGCATTTGAAAGAGTTCCAGGAGGCAGTGAGAACCAGCATTACTTTTCCCCGCTGGCACCTTTGCTGTGGCAGCAAAAGCTGGACGTTTGTCTTTTTACCACCGGAGGGCGCCGAAAGTGAAAAAAGGCGCTTTTGAGGATAGAGTCCGCAGGAAAGCAGAGAGGGCCAAATTGTCTGGGGCATTTGAAGAGGTTCCAGGAGGCAGTGAGAACCAGCATTACTTTTCCCCGCTGGCACCTTTGCTGTGGCAGCAAAAGCTGGACGTTTGTCTTTTTTGCTCCGGAGGCTGCCGAAAGCGAAAACAGGTGCTTTTGAGGATGGAGTCCGCAGGAAAGCAGAGAGGGCCAAATTGTCTGTGGCATTTGAAAGGGTTCCAGGAGGCAGTGAGAACCAGCAATTACTTTTCCCCGCTGGCACCTTTGCTGTGGCAGCAAAAGCTGGACGTTTGTCTTTTTTGCTCCGGAGGCTGCCGAAAGCGAAAACAGGTGCTTTTGAGGATGGAGTCCACAGGAAAGCAGAGAGGGCCAAATTGTCTGTGGCATTTGAAAGGGTTCCAGGAGGCAGTGAGACCAGCAATTACTTTTCCCCGCTGGCACCTTTGCTGATGGCAGCAAAAGCTGGGACGTTTGTCTTTTTTTTGCTCCGGA